>NC_133496.1:12148391-12328109 GCF_025370935.1 Choristoneura fumiferana | reverse complement strand
TTATAACATTGTATTTCACGAGTTTTAGTGTAAATAATCTAAGAGATAATAGTTTAATGTCAACTGCTCGTCACCTTTTACGAAAGATTGCTTTTTTTTACCCGTGTGGTGTCGGGTTAGAATTACACCTCTCCATTTCTTTCGTGGATGTCGTAAGAGGCGACTGAGGATATAGGTTTAGGTATACCGTAGGCGACATGCTAGCAACCTGTCACTATTGTACCGTTTTTGTCAAACTTAAAACCTAAAATTGCTAAAAGTGGCTCCGAAGCGGTAACGTTTCGTGTGCTCTGCCTACCCCATTTGGGAATACAGGCGTGATGTTTGTGTGTGTGTGTTGCTTTTTCCGATGAAGAGACGTTCATTATTGAGGAGTCCTGGTGCTTCGCTTCACCAACCGTTCCATTTCACCATATTTTATTACGCATTAAGACGAGCATAAATTGCTTAGCAACTGTGTTAAAGTAATTTAAATTGAACCCGTGAAATACTTTACTTGTTTATGATTAGTCGCTCCGGTGGTCAACTGTGATCTTTATCATAAGTTTCACTTCACCAAATGATGATTTTCAAGACCAAATGCATGAATGACTACTAAATATATCAAAATTACCATAGATGTTCCTACAAAATTTGAACAATCTGTATAGTTCGGTTTTTGTCACGCTCAGTAAAACATCGTTGCCATTTTCAGAATTAACCAGAAAAGACCCTACTTTATCTCAAAGGACCAGCAACACACCCATAATCCAGGTAGCCGCATTAACTACTTTTTATCAGGTTTTAAACTTTCGCGATTTTCACACAACCGGGACTTATCACGCTAAAACACACGAGTAATAGTTACCTCGACGTTTCAACCACATTACTGTGGCCGTGGTCACGAGTAGACTGAAGTGTAGGGTGTAAGGACTCGCGCTGCTATAGACAGACTTGATACCCCACACTTCAGTCTACTCGTGACCAGGGCCACTGTAATGTGGTTGAAACGTCGAGGTAAATATTACTCGTGTGTTTACGTGATAAGTCTCGTTTATGGTATTTTGACTATACTTTTTATCAGGTTGATCAAGTGACTTACCTGCTTGTGTTCCCTTACTAAAAACATGTTTCTCCTTCATCAATTTAATTCTGTTTTCATTTATACTCTAAGTCAACCTCTGTCATAACTACTTCGTGCTTCACATTTATTCAAATAACTATTTCTATTAGAATTCAATTGAAAACTGTGGATCTAAAAATATCCGAAGCTCACAGACGTTGTCCTAGATACCTATTAACTGCTTTGCCATGTAACTTCTAACCTTGTATTTAGACAAGTGAAATAGATATTGTTCCAGCTATTTTTAACCCTGATCGAAGGAGGGTGCTATGATAAATGGTTTGGTGTTTTTGATTACGTCACAAAAACTCGCCATCTGCGGATCGGGCACAGAGTCAGTTCATCACACACACATTGAATTGCTTCTAAGATTTGTACAGGTTTCCTCACGTTGTATTCCTTCACCTTGGTAAATTTCAAAACAGAAAGAGATATAATTATAATAGGAATAAAAATACGATCGCGCATATGGCTAAAAAGCCATTATGTTAATTTTCTCAGCTCAATCCGAAAAGTGTGGTAGCCTAGTGGTTTGAGCTATGGCCTCTCAAGCAGAGGGTCGTGGGTTCGATCCCAGTCTTGCACCTCTAAGTATTTGGAAATTTATCTGCGAAATTACATTTGAAATTACGTAACAGAACTTATTTATTTATTCATTTATTCATAATAAAGACTTACCAAAGCGTCTCTATTACTAGCTAAACTTACAAAACACTTACGTACTAGATAGATACATAATAAATAACTACATTAAACAGACATACACAAACATTTCCTTATTTTATTGAGAAGCGACTGCCAGTGGTCAGCGAATACATCAGCATCTGGGACCTGAGTCACCAATAAGTTCAGAAGCTCAATCGCCCTTGCGGTCGGCGAGTTTCTAGCGCGGCGCGTCCGGAACCCTTTAAAGGTAGCGAAGAGCCGACGGCGGCGGCGTACCCCTGTGCGACCATATTGTTATATAGGTATGCCTAGATGATTATGATGATGATGATGATAATGAAGTTATTTAAAAAAAGTTACAAATTCTTTTATATCTATTCTATAATAATACTATGCGGAAACATCGTATACCTACTTAGTTCAAAGACCACCCAGATTTCCCTTTTTTCGACCAAATCGCTTACGTTCCGCCCCGTAAATCTTATCTATTTCGGAACTTACAATCGTACCTATGCTTAACTTAAAGCTCCTGAAAATCCTACTAATATCACGTTAAATTATAAAAGAAAATTTAAATAATTTACCGTCATTTGGTGCAAATGGAAAATGGACAAATCAAAATTCAAACGTCAAAGGAGAAAAATGACAATTTAAAATGTATATCAACAGAGAAAATTGACCATCCTGAATATAGTCGAAAATAGAATCTTGTCCCATGGTAAAATTGTCAATTTGATGTATGCCGAAAAAAAAAACGATCACTACTTCACTTGTTTCGGGCCTACAAAATTAAGTTATGAGATGACTTAATTAAGACAACATTCACTTATTGTTTATTTAATTTTGTTCCCAATTTAAAATGGACGCTATTCCATTCGGGTTTAATTAAATATTAATATGTTTTACATATTTTGGTTTGTTAATTTTAATTGTTTGGATTTCTAGTACTTAAATTTGCTAATCTAACAAGTTCCATATACCGTGTACATTGTTTATTTACTATGTGATTATTTTATTTTTGTAAATATCCTCGTTAGCCTGAGATACAGGGTTCACTTAGTAACCTTAGTTCAGGTACACGTGTTACGTAGATTTTATCAAAAGATTGTATTTTTAAAATTGTACCGCATTTTTTCTGAATAAATCATTATTATTATTATACTTATATAGATAAATCCAAGACCCGAGAACAAACATTCGTATTATGCATACAAATATCTGCCCCGGCCGGGATTCGAACCCGGGACCTCAAGCTTCGTAGTCAGGTTCTCTAACCACTTGGCCATCCAGTCGTCAAATATTGCACCGAATGACAGTAAATCGTCAATGTGAGCAAAGTCACGGTTAAAAGCTAGTCAAGAATATAGTTTAGACCACCCATATTTTTAGCCTAAATAGTCGCCTCGTAACTCTAAACTAACTTCTCGCGGTCGTCATGCACAAGTTAAAGTGATTTAACGGCGAACTTTTAAAATAAACGTTCAACTTTTGTTGCCCGCCACCAGGATATACCTACCTCGGTCGGGGCCAAAATTAACCCAACTAGATCATACAGACCAATGTATATTGGTCGGACTTACCTTATATTAAACTACTAGACACTTTCGTTTTTGTATGATTTGTTTTATACCGGGTGGGCCCTGTAACAGGAGCAAAAATTAAAACACAGGTTTTGCTACTCAAATGGAACTACTTTGGTTCTGCAACTTTCAAAAATTAGGTAATTATATCATTATGTTTATTCCAAACAAATTAAATGGTATTATCAATTGAAATCGCCTGTCACGTACTAAAAAAATGCCGGATTTCACAATACATTGCTGGTCCAATTAAACTTTAATTAAACATGACAGAAGCCATTTATCATAAAAAAAACAACATATTAAAAATCATAATACAAGTTATTTTCCAAAGTTGTCGAACTAAATTAGCTCAAGATTAAGAGTGGAAGCTGGGGTTTAATTTTTTGCTCCAGTTACAGGGCCCACCTTGTATGTTGGTGACTTTTAATGGTTAAATAATAGTTTTTTGTCATGCGAGGGCGGAAAGTTACTGTTTGGCACGAGTGCTTACATTTCAAAGGATAAAGAATGCCTTTCGAGCCACAGAATAAGTAATAGTACAAGTACAGAAGCTTCACTGCCGTACAAAAGTGACGTTTAGGCATAAGAATCGTGCCTACTGTATGCTTCTCTGTCTATCGCATAACTCGTGTTCACTCGCACGCGTTGAGTCGCACTGAATCGCCTCAACGTTGGGGAGGCCGGTATGTACTTGTAGCTCGGCGGCGGAATGGCCTAGTGACACCCCCCTGTCGAGCTAGTGAGGTGAGGTAAGGTGAGGTGAGGTAAGGTGAGATGAGGTAAGGTGAGATGAGGTGAATAAATCTTGTTACAGTTCAACGTTGTCAATATTAAATGTATCACTCGTACAATTATATTGTGATTATACACACACAAACATCACGCCTGTATTCCCAAATGGGGTAGGCAGAGCACACGAAACGATACCGCATAGCCGCGTGCGCGCTTTATTGTGACTATAACTTTCAAAAACCTGCCAAGAGCGTGTCGTACATGCCCAAAATATTGATCCGTAGCCATTACGAAAAACTTAAGGTAATATTTTTCTAAGGATTTCGTATTTTATACGGAATCTTCCAAGTTTAGGTATATTTTATACCTTAGGCTGCTATTTACTCTTAAACTACTAATAATTCTCAAGCAAACCTAGCCGTTATAGTTTTCCTTGAAAGTTTGATAGACTTACTACCATCCTGAATTTTTTCAAAATGTTCCACCCACCGGTTTAGATTTTAGAGGGGGAGGGACGCTCGGTTTTCATGAAAATTTGCACGTTAAAGTTGAATATTTCGCAAACAAATCACTGAATCGAAAAATTGTCTTAGCGAACCCCTATTACAAGACCTATCCAACGATAGATACCCCACAAATGTTTAAATGAGAAAAAAAAACACCCGCACTTTACGTTCATGGGAGGCAACCTAAAAAAAATATTTAATATTTGTTATTGTACCATTTTGTCGGCATAGTTTACATATATATCCATGCAAAATTACAGCTTTCTAGCATTGATAGTCCCTACGCAAAGCCGCGGACGGACGGACGGACAGACAGACAAACAGACAGACATGGCGAAACTATAAGGGTTCCGTTTTTGCCATTTTGGCTCCGGAACCCTAAAAATGATGCGAGTAGATTCGCACCCTTACGTACTAAGTCAACTACAATTTTATTAGTGACCGAAAATCCCTTGAGTTTTTTCTTTTAACATCTAAAACTTTGCGATAAACGGTGTTGCCTTTAATAAAGAGGCAAGGTCACACGTGTTGTTCTGTTGGCACCATATATTATTCAGGACATGACGTTTAATTTCGGTATATAGAATATTTTCTCGCTCCGGGAGACATTTTATCCAGGAACATATTATTATCGTTATCACGTAGTCATTTTATTTTTAAAAGCGTTTTGGTAATTGTTTTCTTTTGTTTTGGTCTTATTTTGATGTTTCATTTATTACTAGGTTACATACGAATTTTTCATTTTCATTTAATTTTTTTTGTAGCTTTAAAATCCCTAGTATAATAACTACAATACACATATTCCCTACATCAATAAGTAAGTTTTAGATAACCGTTGGGGGAGAAAAGTCCTCGAGTGGCAACCACGAACCGTAAGACGAAGCGTTGGCAGGCCTCCCACCAGGTGGACTGACGACATTGTGAGAGTTGCGGGAAACCGGTGGATGCAAGTGGCCTTTGTTCAGGCAGTGGACGTCTTCCAACTGATGATGATGATGAAGTATTTTACGCAATGTATCTACGGGTAATTGCGTAGCAGGCTACGCTCGTAGAGGGTCTACGTAGCACACGCCGTAGCTTCTAATTGCTAACGAAGCTACAAACAGGTAAAAAAATTAAACTTACAGGTAACATTCTTATTTTTTTACAAGCTTTTCTATAACTTGCCCTGTTCGTTTATTTATTTATCTATTATTTTGTTCGTTTTGCTCAAATCTTGGAAGCTAAATTTGACCCACTTCCAGTGGTCCGATCGACTTGAAATTTGGCATACTTAAGTATCTAAATTTGGTGACAATACAATAATCTGGTAGTGATATCTTGATGGTCCTATGGATGGCCAGGATCATCTCCGCAGGAGAGAAGTCCTCAATGGTTAATAGTACCGACTTGAAATTTGGTACGGATATGTAGTTTAGACGACAATGCAAATACAGTCAACAAAAAGTACAGTAAGCGAAAAAGCTTGTATTAAAAATGTTTTTTTTACCAAAAGCTTATTTAAACACTCAGATCAAATAAAAAGTAAAGATGGAGCGCGGTGGGTGAACAGCCGAGTGAGGCCGGTTTTATAAACATGTGTGCGTAGGCATAATAATTCTTCGTACCTTCGTACCCCGCCCGACACTACAAAAATTTCGTTACCGTTAATAACGTCTTAATAGCGTTTTAATTACTTTCACACTTTGATACCGTTAGTACGTACTAAAATAGGTTAGTAAACGTTTACAAGAAACAAAAAACTTTATGTTGCGTGTCACGTTGATACCGTTACTACAATAAAAAACGTCGATAAACTTTTACAAGAACCAAATAACTTTACGTTGCGTGTCACTTTCTCACGTTTTAAGCCGTGCTAATAAAGAATAGAATTAAAAAAAATGTTTGTATTACATAAGCGGTTTTTACCCAATAATAGGGTAACTACAATATTATAATGGCAACACTAGTGTTGACGTTTTGTGTTCTGAGCAAAACTATTTCAATGTTTATTGAAAATATTGGTTTTCGAGTTTACTAACGTGCGAAAAGTGCTTCCATCCTGGTTTTTATTTTTGGACGATTAATTTTAACACCCTTTCACTACGCAATTCGGCATTATTAGTGATATTAGTCGAAGTTAAAAATACGTTGTGCTCCGCGGTAATGCGTTTCTCAAGTAATAAGGTTTTGGTGTAGTTTGGTTGCAAGTGTGTGCATGCCACTTTGTATGCACACGGATTGGTGTAGTTTGACCAGCCTCACTTCGTTGTTCGCAGAGCCCCATCTTTACTTTTTATTTGATCTGAGTTTAAACATATTATCCTTAAAAAGTATATCAATTGATTGGTGGCGTCTAATACGGGTACTTACGAAATTACATAGATAAAGTTTGAAATAAAACACTGTAAGTAATTGTAGAGCACATGATCACAAAAGTCTGTCTAATCAAGAGGTTCCCAACCAGTGGTCCTAGGACCATCATTAATAAGCTAGAGCTAAAATAAGGCCCGCCAAAGATTGTACAGAAAATTCGATGGGTATAGTTATGTCACACCAATTTAGATCATTTTTAGACACCGGGGGTCCATTGTCACTCTTATTTAACGAAAATAGCAATCATTTGAAATTTACCACGAGCTTTGCGGTGAAGGAAAACATCGTGAGGAAACCTGCACAAATCTGCGAAGCAATTTCAATGGTGTGTGTGAAGTTCCCAATTTGCACTGGGCCCGCGTGGGAACTATGGCCCAAGCCCTCTTGTTCTGAGAGGAGGCCTGTGCCAGCAGTGGGACGTATATAGGCTGGGATGATGATGATGAGCAATCATTTTGTCCTTGTGCCACAGATCGCCGGACATAAATTACGTCACACCTCATTGATGCAAACTGAATCGTTTATTTAAGACTGTTTATAAACGTTACCATTACGTACCTATTTATAATGTTATCTAGATGTTTTAATTAAAGTTCATTTTTGAATTTGTAATAGTATCTATTGTTCCGGTGACCAAGTATTCCCAGCTAATCCCTACTATATTGTAATATTATAAATGCGAAAGTAACTCTGTCTGTCTGTCTGTTACGCTTTCACGTCGAAACCGCTGAACCGATTTTGATGAAATTTGGTATGAGATAGTTTGATTGAACCCCAAGGATCAACATAGGACTTTATTCCGGTAGAGGGCGCCACCACGCGATAACCTAGGTCCGCGAAGCCGAAGTCGCGGGCATAAGCTAGTAATAAATAAATTAAAGTGGTTCTTGAGGGCCAATTGTGTAACGTTTCTGACACTCACGAAAACTGTCATTTGATTGTGATCGCGGGTATCAAAAACATTACGCAATAGAACTTCTAGTCAAAAAAGGTTGGGAGCCACTGGTTCAATTAATAGTTTCAGCGAAACTTATTATTATAATTGTTCGCTTTTTCTGTCGCACTGCTGAGCAAAGGCCTCCCCCCGATACTTCCACTGCTCTCTGTCCACTGCATACCAGCAGGGCTACTACAAAACTCGAAACTCGAAGTTCGTGTCGTGCGGTCCCTCTTGCTCTCGTATTAAATAGTTTAAGTGTCAGAGGGACCGCACGACATGAACTTCGAGTTTCGAGTTTCGTAGTAGCCCTGCAGGGACAGTCCTTCAAGGAGTAGTCCAGTTCATCCAGCGAAACTTATAACAATTATTACCGGGTGGGCCCTGTAACAGGAGTGAAAAATTAAAACCCAGGTTCTGCTACTCAAATGGAGCTACTTTAGTTCTGCAACTTTCATAAATTAGGTAATTTTATCATTATTTTTAATCCAAAAAAATAAATAGTATTTTCAATGTACGGCATCCAATAGCCTAAATGACATCGCTAGTCATGTAACAAAATGACGGATTTCGCAATACATTGCTTGTCCAATTAAACTTTAAACTATAATAAAAATTATAATACAAGTTATATCCAAAAGTTGTAGAACTAAATTAGCTCAAGATGAAAGCTGGAAGCTGTGGTTAATTTTTTTGTTCCTGTTACAGGGCCCACCTGCAGGTGGTAGGACCTTGTGCAAGGTCCGCCCGGATTGCTACCACCATCTTGCTCGCTAATCCTGCCGTGAAGCAGCAGTACTTGCACTGTTGTGTTTCGGCGTGGAGAGTAAGACAGCCGGTGAAAGAACTGGCACTTGAGGTATTCCATCTTAGGCCTCTAGGTTGGCAACGCATCTGCAATACCCTGGTGTTGCAGTTGTCTATGGGCGGTGGTGATCTCTTACCATCAGGAGACCCACTTGCTCGTTTGCCATCCAGTCGAATAAAAAAAAAAGCCTTGTTACCTAGATATCAAATAACCATTACGTATTTTGACCATTATTGTTTTCAAACTTTATATTTTGACACGTGCCGTTCTGTGTTACGTCATGCTAATAAATAACTCATCGCATAATAATAAATTAGGACAAAAGTTTTCAATGCACGCTTCTTTCAGTCTTAAGTGACATTAGAATAAAACAATGAGATGAAATGAGAGTTGCTCCAAATTGCCGGCGACGCGGACAAATGGCTTGGGCTTTTGGTCTGTTAATTAGGCAGCACAGCGAATAACTTATGGTACAGCCGCCATCGAAAACGTAGAAGCTCTCTAGGTTGCAAAAAATTCACCGCTTTAAAAAACTATAGGTAAAAACTAAAATGGAAAATCATTTTAATCGGTCTCAATGTAGAATTCATTTAAGACAGGAATTTTGCGATTTCTTTAGATAAAAGAAGCCTGTTTTAATTCAATCAGGGGTAGTATAGCTTCTATAGAATTTACTGTTGATTGTTTCTATCCCACGGGAATTATTCTATGTCGCGTACAAAGTCGCAGGCAAAAGCTAATTTTATATACATACCTACTTATATTTTCAAATTACGTATCGGGAAAAGATATATTGTATTATATTAAGGTACTCGGACTGACTATTATTTGGTTTTAATTGCAATTAAGCTAACACATAACATCCAGAATTTGGGGATGCAAAGTAATATTTTGTAGAACCACTGCATTTGTCTACACTTTGACAAAGACAACGATTTTAACTACGCGCGAGCAACACTTTTATTTAAACGTCGTTAATAAATATTTAAGAGATTCGTTAAAATTATTTTCACTGTTACACACTTCAATGCAGTAAAAAATCATTGATCATTCGAAAAACTTGCTTGACTTTGTTGTTTTTAAATAAAGAAAGATATCATTTATTGCCACAAAAAAAAACAGTTAAAAAAGAAAACATACATTAAACCTATCAGTAATTAGATTTTTTTTTTCATTTTTGGTTTTGTTTGTTAGTATCGCAAGGTCCATTTGACAAGTTTGACATTTGTGTCACAACATAATGTACATAATGAATGTTACATGGATATAGAGGGTCATCGTTCATCCACCATTACCTTTCATATTTCGTTTTCTAGAATTTTTTTTCCGTACAACGGCAAAAACTACTAGACACTGGCAAAATTGTCCTCCAATAGACAGAGCCATATTTTTTTTAAAGAAACAACAACAACAATGTTACATGCAAAGAGGAAAGAAAGAGTTTGTGATTGGTTAAATAACGAAATGAGCCAATCGCAAGCGAGACTGCAACGTCAAACGGATCTCTCAATACTAACGCCATCTAGCGATATTTATAGCATCATCATGTCAGCCGAAAGACGCCCACTGCTGGACATAGGCCTCCCCCAAGGCTCTCCTCAGACCGGTCTTGTGCTTTCCGCATCCACCGCGATTCCGCGATCATTCCAGGTCGTCGCTCCATCTTGTTGGAGGCCTACCGACAGCTCGTCTCCCGGTCCGCGGACGCCATTCGAGAACCTTCTGACCCCATCCGCCATCAGTCCTGCGAGGAATGTGCTCCGCCCACTGCCACTTCAGTTTCGCAATTCTTCGGGCTATGTCGGTAACCTTAGTTCTACTGCGCATACATATAGCATACTGCAATATAATCTGTGCGCCGGCCCGGAAGTGTCGCAAAAAGCCGCCGCATCCGGTGCAGCTGCACCGCATCCGGTTAGCTGACGGATTGTTTAGAAATTGGATCGCGCTTGGTTGGAACTCGCTTAACTTTGTTTTGCTCGTTTATATTGGAACTCAGTGCAACCACTTTTTAAGCTGTAGTCTGTGAGTTTTCTTTAATGTATGCCTGGAAGAATTTGTTCTGAAGCGATAAAGCTACCTATTTGCTTTATGCCTCGTGGATTTTCTCCGTGTACTTACTATACCTGTATTCTGTGTTGCTTTCTCTTGGGTTCGGAACAGGGGGCTACCACGAAATTCGAAAATTGAAGTTCATATCGTACCGTCGCTCTCACTCTCGTATTAAATAAAATAAGCGTCAGCGGGAGGGCACGATACGAAGTTCGATTTTAGCACTTCGTAGCATAGGCCATATCGGAGCGGCGCTTGTACAGTCACCAGCATTAATATCTGCCACAGCGGAGCATGCAAAAATATCTGACACGCTTATGAGCAAAAAATCCTCGCTACACCAGGACGTCTTCATCAAATTTTCATAGTAAAATTTAATGCTTCTTAAGCTCATTTCCATACAAAGTGTTCTCTGAACGATGACGGCATTCAGCATTAGCACAATCTGACAGACGTGAGACAAGTGATCAATTGGCACCTTTATTTGGAGCTCATAAATATTCATTAACGAAGCATTAACGCTTCACACTAGGGCTTCCGGCCCTAGAAAGAGAGTCGTATCAGATATTTATGCACGCTTTTTGTGTCAGATATTGGTGCTGGTGACTGTAATCACACAGACACACCTTTAGTGACTTAATCGACAGATTTAATTTTTAATACATTGTACAAAAGAAAACTCGATTTTGAGGATTTTTATATTACGCGAGATGGACCTATCAGGTGCTTTTGGCTTTAGTACAGTCAGCAGCACCAATATCTGACACAACAAAGCGTGCATAAATAATCTGACACGACTCTATTTCTAGGGCCGTTAGGACTTGTAATTGTAAGATATTTTAGCCATCTCCGCTGTGGCAGATATTAATGCAGGTGGCGTACCTACAAGTATTTTAGGGATATTTTATTTTTCAATTTGCTTTTTAACCTGGTTTTAGAATAGGATGGACCCTGTTGCTCTGGGTGTCGTAAAAGGCGACCAGGGACCTGATATGAAAGTGGGCAGCAGCGCTCTCTACAGCCAGCACTGAAAGGCAAGTGCAGACCACTACATTATTTTCTAATCACTTGACAGTCCGACGATAGCTGGAATCCAAAATCAAAATGCTTCAACCCGTCCGTGGATACTTTAGTGTCATAAAGTTTAACCTTGATTTTGTGCACATATTTTATATTATGTATACTACTAGATTCTGCCCGCGGCTTCGCCCGCGTGGAATTCGGACCTGAGGGGCTACTACGAAACTCGCAAATCGAAGTTCGTTTCGCACCGTCCCTTTCACTCGCGTATTAAATGACATACGCGTCAGCGGGACGGCAATATAAGTTCGATCTTTGCACTTCGTAGTATAGAGTCTGTCTAGAAATGGGTGAAAAGCGAATTGCAACGCTTGACCCGAACAAACAATCATTGCAAGTTGAAACAAGTTTGCAAAAACACTGTTTTCCGTCAAACTTTTCATAACATATCATGCAAGAGCTTACATTTATTTTTCGATCGAAAGCCATTACGCTAAGTGCCGGCACGGTGCCGTCTCGGTTCGACTCACAACTTTAATATTAACGGAAAAATCGTGATGAAAAAGTTGAGAATTTTGAGCTATGGGTTTCTTATGAGTGACGTATGGCTGTAAGGGGAGCATACCATAATCATAAATCAGAAAAAAAAGTTTCGATAAACAAAATTGGTGCAAATTGCGTACGGGTCTGTTTAAAAAGAGGTCTGCATTTTATTAAAATTCCTCCTCCTTAAATATTATAATTATTGTATCCATTCATTCCAAATATTCAAGTAAAATTATAAACATTGACTGCAACAATCCTATTAATTAAGGATTAGTAGTTAATTAATGAAATGTACGTGTATTTTTTTTTATTGAATAAACAGCATTTAATTATTTTTTTTTTACCTATATATTTTTTGTATAATTTATCTGAACTTAATCAATCCAGTATTGACATACAAAATTGTCTGTTCTATCGCAGAGCTTCTTTTTAATTGAAAGTCTATGGGGCTGTTTCACCATCCATTGATTAGTGTTAACTGGCGGTGAGGTGATTTTCGGTTGTTGTTCAAGTTTCGGTCCCCGGTATTCTAGTTGGTATGACACCTTTTGCACGTAAAGCCAGAGAAGGTATATCTCAAGGTTCAAGTCTCGTCCGGCGATACCAAATTCTTTTTCGTTTATAAAAAATCGTTGAGCAATAAATAAAAACAAATATTATGTCTATATACCGGGTGTGGCCTGTAATACGAGCAAATAATTAAAACATAGATCATACTCGTCAAACTCAACAAGTTCGGCGACTTTTAAAAATAATGGAGTCGTTGAATCTTCCTTTTTAGGGTTCCGTAGCCAAAATGGCAAAAACGGAACCCTTATAGTTTCGCCATGTCTGTCTGTCTGTTCGTCCGCGGCTTTGCTCATGGACTATCAATGCTAGAAAGCTGTAATTGCACGAATATATATGTAAACTATGCCGACAAAATGGTAGAATAAAAAATTTTTTAGAGTACCTCCCATAGACGTAAAGTGGTGGTGTTTTTTTTTTATCCAACCTTGTAGTGTGGGGTATCGTTGGATAGGTCTTTTAAAACCATTGGGGGGTGGCTGAAACGATTTTTCAATTCAGTGAATTGTTTGCAAAATATTCAACTTTATAGTGCAAATTTTCAATAAAATCGAGCGTCCCCCCATCTAAAATCTAAACCGGTGGGTGGAAAAATTTGAAAAAATTCAGGATGGTAGTAAGAGTTTCAAACTTACAAGGAAAATTATAACAGTTAAGTTTTCTTGAGAATTGTTAGTAGTTTTAGCAGCCTAAGGTATAAAATATACCGTACAAAATACGAAATCCTGAGAAAAACATTAGTTTATTTTTTTCGTAATGGCTACGGAAATCTATTTCGCGTGTGTCCGACACGTTCTTGGCCGGTTTTTTTATACAAATTTAATACTGCTTACCTACTAAAAAGCCTGATCAGAAACATATGACTATTCACCATGTTGCGGAATTTCATTGGAACTAATTTCTTACACTGGCAATAATTTTAATGATTGTCAGTGTCACTGTGGCGGTTTCTTTGAACAATAACAAAAAATGCCCAAAACGATTCGTAGTCAACAACGGATCATTGTTAATAATGTTTATAATAAACTACTAGAAAAAACGCTTGGGGAATAAAACTATTTCACTACAAAACCTTTCCAAATTAACATCAGACCTAACAGGTAAACGTTGTGTTGTAGACAAGTCAAGATGTCATTGTTCCGACTATACTGAACTATTGCCATATAAATAAGAACAATAGCGCCCTCTTGACAATAGTCATATATTTTTGGTTTACCTTTACAATAGTCAAAATACCATAAACGGGACTTATCACGCTATTTACCTTTACAATTATGTGTAAATACAATGACCTCAAAATATCCTTGAAAGCGTTACAAAACAAATAATTACAATCAAAATACCTTAGAGACTCTAAAACTTAACCTTCTCCCCTTTTCCATACACTTAAAGTTCATTTAACTACCCTCAATGAACTTAAAATAAACCTTACTGCTGCCACGTAAAGACCATTTTACTTTAAAGGTTCACACAAGTAACGTAGTGTAGATTTTTCGTACCTCTATAAAAATGGAGATAGGCGGTCATGTTTATGAGGGAATTCATAAAATAACTTGAAATGGTTATTTTTCTTAACAATTTTACAACATACTGTGTCCAGTTTCTCGTTGATGACACAAAGTTTATGCTTAATCGATAATAATGTCTCGAACACGGGTTCATAGACTCATATAACATTTTCAGTCTTATTTTTGTTCTACTATCGATTTTTCATCATAATCTTTTTGTTCATATTTTTTTTACTACTATCACATTCTCATAATTTTGTGTTATATCTATTTTTTTTAATAAAATTATGAACATACCTATTTGAATTCATAATATTGTTTTTAAAAAATCCTTCTTCAACAGTCAGTCAGTATTTTTTTCTAGCTCATGTTGTTTTTCAGGACGATTTCCTTAATGAACAGACAGTTATAATAATTATTTTATTAATAACTAGTGATTAACCGCGGCTTCGCACACGTAAATCATTAGGTCCAGCAGCTTAATTGAAATACCGGGATTTTTTAAATTCCTGTGGGAATTCCCGAAAATTAATAATAATAATAATTTATTTCCCTTAAAAATGACACACGTATACATAAGAAATGTCTGGCGGACCCCAAACTAGGCTGAGCCTGTATCTTGAGGTCCTGGAGTGCATTCGAGATTCAATCATATACTAGTGAATTTGCATTATTATCCAGATACATTAAAATCAAAATTAATTTTTACATTATATTATAAATTATAAGAAAAGGCAAATAGTAGACATATAGAACAATGAAAAATTAGTATGTATGTGTGTGTGTGTGTGTGTGTGTGTGTGCGTGCGTGCGTGCGTGCGCGTGTGCGCGCGTGTCGTGTATGTGTGTGTGCGTAGGTGTGTGTTTGTGAAACTGTGTATGGATGGGAACAGGAATTAGCAGGAAAGGAGAGCCTCCGTTTCATTATATGTTAAGGGCACAAGCCACTTACCCACCATCGACTTAACCTTCGCCATAGTGCAATGCTGGATGTTAAGAACCTTACAGATAGTATTGTAATTAAATCGTTGTTTTCATTGACGTTACATTAAAAACAATCATGGTCAAATTTCATGACTCCAGCGGTTGTTGTTTCGAGATTTTATCCCTATCCCGTGGGAATATCCGAATAAAAAGTAAGCTATGTTTTATTCCAGATGTCCAGATATCTACGAGTACATACCAAATTTCATGACTCTAAGCCCAGCGATTATTAGTTTGAGATTTAGGTTCGGTATACGATTGGCGACAACTATACCTGACAACAACCTCAGTTTCTCAACTCGTACTTAGCCAATTAAAAACCCATCCCCCCTGGACCTGCGGCTTTAATCATCCGTCCATCATGTTGTTTGACGTCCTACGCTGCGCTGGCCGATCCGCGTTTCCATTCGAGAACTTTTTGTCCCCAACGGCCATCTCGAGGGTTTCCGGGTCAAACCCAATAACTCGATCTAATAATTCATAAAAATGTCGAAATGAAACTTCTACATTAGTGTTCTTTTTTCAACAGTCAATTATTTCGACTTATTGGGTTTTACCAGGGAACCCTCGATCTGTTCTCTGTGCTATGCTATGCCATTGCCACTAATTTGCTTGGCTATGTCGGAGGCTCTTGATATATTGCAAGATTTCATGACCGAATTATCGTTGCAATACAATTCGCCTTCAACCCATCCATCGTCTAGATGACAGGAGCGCATCATTATCGCAGTTCCGGCGCGTCCCGCCGCCACCCAAAACGGAGTTGAACAGGAAGTATTAAATAATTCTCAAATAACAGACGATGGCAGATGGGCACGTGTGATTAGTGGAAACATTTTTAGGTTAATATGATGTAATAATAACAGTTAATGTGCCGCTGTCTCAGTTAAATTTAGAAAGGGAAAGTTATTGTGATTTAATGATACAATTCAGGATGTAGCCTCAGTTTCTAATAAACATATGTCTTAAAGCGCAGTTAACATATGTTGGAAAGGCAGTCACATTAGAATGTGATGAAGTAATATTTGAATGGCTCATAGATGTAAATAATATATCTACAAAAATACTACATGACCATAATAGGCCAAGCCCGTGACCCCAAAATTTAAGTTTCACGGGTACTTCATCATCATCATCATCAGCCCGAAGACGTCCACTGCTGGACAAAGGCCTCCCCCTTAGAACGCCACAATGAACGACAACTCGCCACTTGCATCCACCGGTTTCCCGCTACTCCCACGATGTCGTCAGTCCACCTGGTGGGAGGCCTGCCAACGCTTTGTCTTCCGGTTCGTGGTCGCCACTCGAGGACTTTTCTCCCCCAACGGTTATCTGTTCTTCGAGCGATGTGGCCTGCCCATTGCCACTCACGGGTACTTAAATGTTTCTTATCGCGTAACTATATTATTTTCATATAAGAGGAGGAAAACGAGCATGCGGGCCACCTGATGAGAAGCAATTACTGCCTCCCATTGAACACCCGTAACACGAGGGGTATCACGGGGACATATCTGAATATCGAAAATTAATATATCTAAAGTTAAAAAGTCGACGGTCAAAATATCAAAAGTAGGTTAGGTTAGGTCGATATTTTAACTATAGATATTTCAATTTTCGAGTGGCCCGTGCCCGGTATCAAAAATGCGTTGCTACTTTTTGGGAAATTTATAGGTTAAACTAAGCTTTGTACTTATTATCATTTCATTTGAAAAGCAAACTGTTGTTACATTGTGCTTAAATCATAAATAAGCCCAATTACAATGATAAATGCCGCCGAAAATTTAAATGAAGCCGTGGTGGCCGAGTGGTTTGACCTAAGGCCTCTCAAGCAGAGGATCGTGGGTTCAAACCCCGGCTCGCACCTCTGAGTTTTTGAAATTCATGTGCGGAATTACGTTTGAAATTTACCACGAGCTTTACGGTGAAGGAAAACATCGTGAGGAAACCTGCACAAACCTGCGAAGCAATTCAATAGTGTGTGTGAAGTTCCCAATCCGCACTGGGCCCGCGTGGGAACTACTGCTCAAGCCCTCTTATTCTGAGGGGAGGCCTAGGTGCCCTGTAGTGGGACGTATATAAGCTGAGATGATAATGATGACAATGATAAATCATGTCTTCCTCATCAAAGACATTGACTAACATAATTTTACTTTAATCAAGTTCAAAGAGTTTCTAAGCCTTAAACGAACTTATTAACCCCTTTATTCATAACCTAGAACAATATTTACGGAACAAACTGAGTTAACGGAGGGCCCCGAAATTTTAAATCCAATCTGGATATTGTCTGTAGAAGATATAACGTTATTACGTAATCCAAAAGTTGAGTTATACGGTTCTGGCCGGTAGGGATGCCACTTAGTTTAGTCTTGACACGAAACAGACGCTGTTTGTTGTCAAAACACGTTACTCGGACACAGAAATGTTCAAAGGGAATCCTCCGTCCGCATTAAAATATCGTCAGATATCAAATTACATATCGTTTTCTCATTTTTGTATACATTGCGTGTTATCCTACTTATAATATAGATGCGAAAGTTTGTGAGTGAGTGGTGAGTGATGTTACTCCTTCACGCTGAAACGGCTGGTCGGATTTGGATGAAACTTGGTATGTACATAGCTGGGCATCTGGAATTAAACATTGTAATGTAACGTCAATGAAAACCACTATTTCATCATCATCATCATCATCAGCCTATGTTCGTCCACTGCTGGACATAGGCCTCTCCCATGGCACGCCACTGAGCACGATCCTCGGCTATTCTCATCCAGCTCTTGCCAGCCGCCCTGCGAAGATCATCGCTCCACCGAGTCTGAGGACGTCCTACGCTACGTTTGCCGATCCGTGGTCTCCACTCAAGAACTCCAACCACTATTTAATTTCCGGGAATTCCCACGGGATTTTTTCAAAAATCCCAAAATTTCAATTGAGCTGCTGGACCTATTGATTTACGTGTGCGAAGCCGCGGGTAAATACTCGTAATTTATCAAACTCGGATTTTCTTACTTCATTTTTTTTATATTTAGGTGTTTTTACGGTTTCTTCATTAGGAATTATTTTATTTTTAATTGTATAGTAGGCGAGGCATCCCACTAATCTCACTAATATTATAAATGTGAAAGTTTGTAAGTCTGTTTGTTTATTGCTTCATCGCGTCTAAACCGTTCAACCGATTTCGATGAAGTTCGTTATACAGATATTTTGAGTCCCGGGGAAGGACATAGAATAGTTTTTATCCCGAAAAATTGCATAGTTCCCGCGGGATAGTTATAAACGCAGACGGAGTCGCGGGTAACAGGCTGGTTATTCACACACTACCTATATTTGACGACCGGATGGCTAAGTGGTTAGAGAACCTGACTACGAAGCTTGAGGTCCCGGGTTCGAATCCCGGCCGGTGCAGATATTTGTATGAATAATACGAATGTTTGATCTCGGGTCTTGGATGTTTAATATGTATTTAAGTATGTATTTATCTATATAAGTATGTTTATCCGTTGCCTAGTGTCCATAGTACAAGCATTGCTTAGTTTGGGACTAGGTCAATTGGTGTCAAGAGTCCCATTATATTTATTTATTTTATTTATATCAGTACTGTGTCGTTCGACAACCCTGCTATTGTTACTAGAATATTATATATTGTTAAAGTTTGATGAGAGCTGTGAATAGTATCGTTTTATGAAGCACGCGGGAGTCTTTCAAAGGTGTCCTGTGGATTGATATCTGTCTACTTCGGTAGTTATCGTTTTGTCTGGAGTTCAATAGTTTGTTTATGGTTATCGTGCGATCGGATACACACAAAGTAAAGAAAGAAAGAAATACATTTATTTATGTCATACTAATTGTTGTTTATTAAGTGTTTTTATATATTTGTTATAAACCTATTCCTTTCTTCTCACTGTGCATAAATTACTGTTCGCCTATCTTTAAGTTTTCCTTTCCTGTTTAGGTTAGCTTGAAAAGATCCCTTTTAGGGATAAGTTCGCCTTTGTACTCTTTTGTTTTGTTGTTTTCTTTTTGTATTATTTTTGTGTTTTATGTGCAATAAAGTATTTACATACATACATTTATTTACAACACAGCAATAGACAACACTACACAAGACACAAGAATATTATTAAGAAAATACAAACTGAAATATAGATGCATAGAAAAACCAGAAAAATAAGACCAGCGCTGGGAATCGAACCCAGGTCCTCGGCATTCCGTGCCACGTACTATACCACTACAACACCACTGGACAGTGATACAGACACGAATTTCTCCTAAGCACCACATATCTCAGCTTGTTTGTTTTCTTATTTAGTCACTTAAGCAGCGACACTAGCGACATCTATGCTGTAGCCCTCATCGAGAAACTTTCAGCACCCCATTGGAACTAACCGCTCACCCGGACAAGAGATGTCGTTATTAATCAATCAAATTAAGATTGGTTTTTTGGAATCTTTTTGTATTTTTGTCAATTCCAAATTTTTCATTTTTTTTAAAGTAACAAGAAATTTGGAATTTAAATAAATAATACAAAAAGATTCCAAAAACCCAATCTTAATATTATTAAGTGCGACAGAATAGTACAGTCATGTATTTTATTTATAACTAACTAGTGCCCCGCCCGGGCTTAGCACGGTCACAATAAAAAAAAAAGCTCTCCCTCATTTACCTACAAATAACAGAAGCGGGTGTTTTCTGCGTATTAACAAATCGGGGTTTCCGAAGCACTATCGCAATTTGGTAAAGTGCAATTTGCCAAAACGCCTCCGACCGTCGCATTGACACAATCAGGGTGTTTCAGCGATCAAGAACCCTTGAGGCAAATTATAGATTTTTAAATTGTATTTTTTAGTTTAGGTGGTTTTGGAGCTGGAATTATTTTTACGCATCTTTAAATTTGTTACTTGTTCCAGGAAAAAAATCTGTTGTAAAAGGTTGCCTGTAAGATATTATTTCAGAATCTTCTTTCTTAATCGTTATGGCCGCCTTTTGCTTACCTTGTAAATTTTACTTATATACCTTTTTTCTATATAATTTATTAAATGGTGGGAATAAAGAGTCATTAAATTGTATTCTTGTATCTTGTAAATTGTATGTATGTAAACTCTTTATTGTACAAAATAAGTAAATAAACACAATTGACAAACAATGAAATATATATATACAAAGGCGAACTTATCCCTTTAAGTGATCTCTACCAGTCAACCTTTGAGTGGAATTGTATTCTTGTATCTTGATTATTTATTTAACATTACATCACCGTCTGAATACGTCTTACTGCTGGGTATAAGCTCCACTCAGAATGAGTTCCTACGCAGGCCCAGTAGAAATTGGTGGGAATTTCACAAATACGACTGATTAGCTTCGCAAGTTTGTGCAGGTTTTCTCATAATGTTTTCCTTCAACGTAAAGCTCGTGGTAACTTCAAATATAAAATTAAATTTTTGCTTTGGCTTTTGTAATTCCCTTATTTATCAAAACATCGAATACAGACAATCAATAATAATGTTTGTAGGCTTTGAACAATTGTTAACGTTTTTGATTATTTATTTTAAATTAAAAAGGTACAATTGAAGTTAACGTTGTAATTATAACATGTTTAAAAATAAAAAAAATCACGCAGTTGTCGACCCCTGCCTGTTTTACATAAAGATCATGTAAGCAGTTTGACCTGTGTTTTGTTGTTCAGCCGATTCCTGTGAATTGTACCTGGCTGGAGCGGACCAATATTGATTCTTCACCCATCGTAGAACTTTCTCACAGTAAGCGTGGCTTTTTTGTTCTTGTCAAGCAATCCGAAAACACTACGAAATTTTATGGGAAAAGGTTCCACGGCTACCAGTGCCATCTAGTCGTCACGCACAGAACTGTAACACCCTGCATCACGTTATCAAAGTAAGAACACACATCATACAAACTCAACTATCGCCGCCATCACACTACACTTACGCGTTTCGAACCCTACCAAAGTTCATTATCAGAGCAACACAGCCAGCGAATAAATTATAAACTCTGGATGAGTTTGAAACGCGTCAGCGTGTGTGGTGGTGGTGATAGTTGGGTTTGTGTGATGTGTGTGATCTTTCAGCGTGGAGGTGGAGGAGCTGCATGAACACACATTTGTTGCATAGACGTAACTATTCTAAGATCACGGGTAAGTAAAGTAATTGTATATACATTAATATGGACCTCGCCGCTAAGTAACGCCTGATTGAATAACTTATTACAATCAATCAATCAAAATAAAAGTAAAAAGTAAAAGTAATAAAAGTAATCAAAATAAATTTTAAGGTACCTTTTTTATGTAATAGGGGCAAAACGAGCATGTGGGTCACCTGTTGGGAGGCAATCACCGCCGCCCATGGACACCCGCAACACGAACGGTCCTTTATGAATATTATTATGTCTCAACCGTTTCGAATAATCCGCGAAGTATATACAAACAAAGCCTTTTGTTTATATACCTTTGACCCTCGCAATATCAAATTAAACACAAGCTTGATTTTCCATAATCCACACGTGTCGCGCCCGCTAAGTTATGGCACGTATTTTGTTTTCGCACTGATTGCCCTATTCAGATTAGAATACGACTCCACGCTGTCCAGTGCACGTGTCCTGAATAACAAAGAACTAAAAAAGAACCGGTGCCGGAAAAGGAGACATACAATATGTCTCTATACTCTCTCGCTGGAAAATGTAATGACCGTTATTCCCACTAAAGTTTCTTCTCAGGAATGTTCTAATATTGTAAGTTATTTGATTAGATGAATATTTTGAACATAAAACAAGCGTGAGACTCACTCATATTAAATTATATTGTAACGGATAACTCACGTCTTAAATCGAGTTTAGCTCGACATGCTTCGGGCTATTTCGTAGCCCTTCTTCTCAGGAGCACGCGACTGTCTGTACTTGCGAGAGAAAAGTTTTTTATTCCGCGGAAAGTGCGTGAAGCCATTGAGATTATAATAGCACAGAGCGGCCACGCCGTACAAAATACGCGTTCTTGAATCTACATAGGCACGACGACGTCTGTACACGCGTCAATGTGTGCGTAAGCTGCACAGGGCTGACTATTGCAAAACCGTATAATACTATAAGTGCTACCAATGACATTTAAAGGTACTCATATGTAGGTATGGCTTAGATATGTGCAAATAAATGTAATCGTTAATCTTACCTATTTCGAGGGTATTCCGGCAAAATAGAATAAGTGCATTTTTTTTTAAGTTAGACATTGACAATAAAAATGACGATAAAAATGCGGGTAGTGCGCCGGTGTTAGTTTCGTCGGACAGTCGCGCGCATAGATGAGAGTGTGTATACGTCGCGCGAGCAGAGCGGTGGTGCGTAGCGTGCGTGTTGCGGCAGCCGCCGAGTCACGTGCTCCTAAGAAGAAGGGCTACGAAATAGCCCGAAACATGTCGAGTTATCCGTTATCTTATCTTATCTTATCTTATCCTTAGGGGTCCTTGCGGATACACTTCGACCCGTAGGGATCTTTTGTGTAATTACTCCTCCTTCGCACTTACTCTATTGCCTTTATCACCTCGTCCATAAATTGGATGATTTGACGTAGCGGTAGTGCCAAGTCTCCTGGTGCGGGGTATCCGTCGCCAAAGAGTCTCATTCTTGATCTGGCGAGGGCGTCACATTCACACATAATGTGTTCCATTGTTTCGTCTTCCTCGCCACATATTCTACAGACTTCATTGTCCTGTAGTCCCATCTTTACTAGTATGTGATTAGTATTGAAGTGACCTGTGAATGCCCCGACGATATGTCGGAGTTGTTATCCGTTACAATATCATTTAGTATAAAGATGAATATCATCATCATCATCCCAGCCTCCTGAAGGTCTCCTCTCAGAATGAAAGGGCTTGGCCCCCGCGGGCCTAATGCTGATTGGGAATTCCACACACACCATTGAATTGCTTTTCGTCACGATGTTTTCCTTCGCCGTAAAGCCAAAGGCTACTAGAAACACAGGAAGCTTAAAGTTCCATCTTACAGACTGGCTAAAACCAAAAAGTCTTTTCTGGGAAATTGCATACGTTTTTATAATAAAATTCCAAAAATATTATAAATGAAACGGATACAAAATTCAGATCTATTGTCAAGAAGACATTAATATCAAAGGCGTATTATAAAGTTAATGATTATATCATGGACAGGGATATTTGGAAATAATTCCGATCCGCATTAGCGAACCCTTCAAATAGCGAACCTACTATGAACCTAACATGTCATTTAATAATATTGTAAATCTGTTTTAAAAAAAATATATATACCTCGTTGAGTTTCTTGCCGGATTCTTCTCAGCAGAGGTTTTCCGAACCGGTGATAGATTTTTTTTGACATTCATAAGTGCTTGTTATAGCCTAAACTGAATAAAGATATTTGACTTTGACTTTGACTTTGAGCTTGTGGTAAATTTCGAATGTAATTTTGCACATGAATTTCGAAAAACTAGAGGTTTGAGCCCGGGTTTTGCCACTACGACTCATAAATGAATATAAGAAAATATATATATGTATGTTTCGAAGTGTTAAATCGTAAATCAGTAATTTCTCCGTAAATACTGTAGCTTTTGGTATGAGGCTTGGTACCTGTCTATCTACCTAATACGACCTAATCGATCTAGTTTGGTCTTATCTCTGGGAAAACGCTTGTTATCGAGTTTTAGCCCGAGCGAAGCTCGGTCGCCCAGGTAGGTACTAGGTTAGGAAGACCCTAATCAACACGTTCTATTCATCTTTGTCCAGAGGCTAGAGACACGTTGTATATTTAGGAAAGTTTCCGGGCAACATGGTATTATAACCGCGAATTTACTGTTGGATATTAATGTTCTATAAGATAAGCCGTGGTGGCCGAAAGGTTGGACCTATCGCCTCTCAAGCAGAGGTTCGTGGTTCAAACCCCGGCTCGCACTTCTGAGTTTTTCAAAATTCATGTGCGAAATTACATTTGAAATTTACCACGATTTTTACGGTGAAGAGAAACCTGTACACACCTGTGACCTGTGAAGTAATTCAATGGTATGTGTGAAGTTCGCAATCCGCACTGGGCCCGCGTGAGAACTACGGCCCAGGCCTTCTCATTCTGAGAGGAGGCGTCTGCCCAGCAGTGGGACGTAAATAGGCTGGGATGATTAATGGTCGTACCACAAAAATTAACAACATTTCTTTTACAAAACTAATGTTAATTAATTGACATGAACAAGTAACACGACAGAAATCTTTCTTTTTCCTCTGAAATTTTCAAATTCCATTTCTTTACCACACGTTAACATACACAGCCGTCATCACTGAATCACTCGCGCTCACGCATAGGTATACATTCCGAGCATTTATTCCAAACGACTCATACGCATCAGCGCTGTCCATTACTCGGTCGAAGCGCTCACCGTACAGTTGTCAACTGCCAATCCACGCAATGTATTCGAAAAATAGAAAATGACGCGCCGCCTTGTTGATTCAGATGCGTGGGTGAGTACTTTATTTAAAGAATTACGCGAAGTGGCCACTCAAGCGCATCATAAAGCTAATTTCAGGTAACAGATACAGGGCATAAAGAATAAAAACGAGTTTCCTTATTATAATGCTTGCTCGCAGAAAGCTGTACGCTTATTACTTACAAGTTTTTTTTTAAAGTTACAATGTTCTTATTGTTCGTATACAAGATTTTAATTAAATAATTGAATACCTAAAAGTTGTTTGCTCAAAATCGAGTGTAGAATCTACTACTATGTTTTAAATTAGGCTGTGTTTGTGTTTTAATAGTAGATTGTACAACAAGAGCATAAGACGAGCCAATTTACCCACACGGCGAGGGTGGATAGAAACGTCGAGGGGAAAATGGGTTTAATTCTCGAGTATACACTCTGCTTTTCACTTAGATTGCGACGAAATGAAATAGCAACAGTGGAAATAATTTTTCACTTACGTACTGTATATTGTACCTTTAATTTTTCATGCATTACTATATTAGTATAATTTTTAGTTTTATTGATTTATTTTAATTGATTTTTATTTGAAATACAAACTGAGACATGGATGCACAGAAAAACCAGAAAAATAGACCAACGCTGGGAATCGAACCCAATCCGTGCTGCGTGCTATAACCCCTACACCACCGCTGGACAGAAATCTAGACACGAATTTTTCCTATGCATACATATCTCAGGTTGCTTATTTCTACTACGCTACTTACGCAGCAGCACTAGCGACATCTATGTTCCGCTCTCATCGAGAGACGTCACACTCTTTCGGAACCAACCGCTCACCCAGACAAGAGATGTCCATCCATGTGATGTGATTCATATCTCAGTTTGTATTTCCGATATGGTTTCACGGGATACCCGTAAAAGTAACAAATTTGGAGTTGAAATAAAAAATACAAAAAGATTCCAAAAAACCAATCATGATTTTTATTTATTTTTATATAAATTAAAAATTATAAAAAAATATATGTAAGTACTTAAAAACTTTGTTTGTGGCGGTTGACATCTGATTACCTTGGTCTTAGACGAAGATTTTACTTTATGCACTAGAGCATTAAAAGTCATTTTATGTCGCCTAGATCCAGCATAAACACGAACTTTACAAGCATGAGAAGTGAAAAATCTCTTTTAATTATGCCCCGACTAAAGCTACGAATGAAACATGCGCCAATTAGGTAACATGTTTTAGCGAGGTTGCATACTATTTAGTTTTGGCACTAGGGTAGTGCCATGAGAGTTGAAGGGAATAATTGATTCGGTGCACATTCAGCTACATGAAGAACATAACAACATTGCCAATAAAATAGCTGTTGTTTGTAAAACATGGTGCTAACAGCGGGGCAATGACCTTTTGATAAGGGCCACGATAACGCCCTTTCGACCCGCGAAATCCTTAAGGGCTCAGTTCAAGGCCCATTCGGAGCTTTCCTTACGTGGTTTAATCTAGGCTATAAAATCTTTAAGATAGCCAAAAGGGTTTGGCCTACCTGTTATGTTACAAAAGCCGGCATAGCTCGAAGAATATGCATGGCTGGGCCGCATCTTTCTTATTTTTCAACACACACACACGCACACACACACACACACACACACGCAGACACACACACACGGACACGCACACACACACACACACACACACACACACACACACACACACACACACAAATAAATAGGTATAGATTTTAATACGTCAAATCAGTTTCACGAAAAAATTTTCCAAGCATATTCCCTATTGCTATTGTTTTTTTCTTTATTCGACTTGATGGCAAACGAGCAAGTGGGTCTCCTGATGGTAAGAGATCACCACCACCCATAAACATCTGCAACACCAGGGGTATTGCAGATGCGTTGCCAACCTAGAGGCCTAAGATGGGATACCTCAAGTGCCAGTAATTTCACCGGCTGTCTTACTCTCCACGCCAAAACACAACAGTGCAAGCGATGCTGCTTCAGGGCAGGATTAGCGAGCAAGATGGTGGTAGCAATCCGGGCGGACCTTGCACAAGGTCCTACACCTGCATTGTTACTTAAATCATCATCATCATATCGGCCGTAGGAAAAAAATACCGAATCGGAGATTTTAAAACGAATTAAACATTTTTCATTTTAATTTTTTCATGACCCTCGTTCTTCTACGTACATCCCGTGCATAGCCCTCTCCGTAGCTCGCTAAGCAACTCTGAGCCTAATTATAAGGACTATTAGTAAAGCACCAAGTCTCAGATCCGTAATCCTATCCTATTGCTAAACTGTGTTTGCAATTTTGCCTCAGAGAACGTCCGTCAAAAGCTACGAAGGCGACAAAGTATTTGGCATCATTAAGATAATTAAACACTAGTTTCGCCGACCCACATATCGTTACGAAATAGCACGGGTCATTTCTTTACAGATTTAAAGATCACCATTATGAAGAAATAGCCTCTATGGGTCATTAAAAATGATTTAGTTTGTTAAAAACGCTATAGTTGAGTGAGCAGATGACATTTGGATTATTGTATGGGCTTAGGCACTTGTCTCACCGCCAGCGAGGAAACGATTGGCTATCGACTATTTTCTCGCTCAAGAAACTAACAAAAGATATAAGATCCTGTGTGAGTAAAAGAGACACATATATTAATAGTTGATCGCTGGCTGTTCACACTGTCGGCGAGAACTCGCTCTTACATCTTTTGTCGCAGCGACAAAGCTATAAAACTCGCTGAGCTATAGATACTCGCTCACCGATGTCAGCTTGGCGACCTCCCCGCACGAGCGAGTCGAGTGTGAGCGAGATAATCGCCGGTAGCACACGAACACTCGCTTACAGCCGAGCGACAAAACTACACTCGCTTCTCGCTGCTCGCCCATCGTTTCTAGTTACTCGCTCTACTCGCTTCTCGCTCATCGTCGGCGGTGGGACAAGTGCCTTACAGTCGATTGTGTACAATGTTTACAATTGTTAAGCGATGTGTGTTGAGGATACTTTAGTACTATTATATATTCTGTGGCTTGGATTAAGATGAAATATTAAAACCGGCAAAGTGCGAGTCGGACTTGCGCACCGAGGGTTCCGTAAAAAAATTGTAGGTATATATAAATATCCGAAGTATTTGTCTAGGGCCAAATACTAGGCCTTTTTAAAGCTTGTGGCAAATTTCAAATGTAATTTCGCACATGAATTTTGAAAAATTTAGAGATGCGAGCCCGGGTTTAAACCCACGATCCTCTGCTTGAGAGGCCATAGGTCAAACCACTAGACCACCACGGTTGTAGGCGACGCGTAAATCGTTGTATTTCTTTATTTCAAATGTTTTTTTTTTTTATAAAAAAGGGGTGGGTGTAAACGAGAGTGGTATGTGTCAAAAAAACGGAGGGTACATTGCGTTGCATTGGATGGCATTGGCCGTAAGACATCAGTCGCTACAACAGTCGCTACGAGCATTAGACGCACGCCGCACTCTTATACTTTCCCTTAGTTTTTTTGCAAAATCTTAGTTCATTTCGCCCCGTAGTCTACAACGGCCTTTTCAACTAGTTCATTAAAATTAAAGTCCTGAATCGCGAGCGCACGTATACAGTCGCCATAATTAACTTGCAATCCTCATTAATTACCACCTGTTGTGCTTAATTGAAATTAACTAACATAATTAAACAATGTCTGTGGGTACACTTAATTAGGTCTGATTCGATTGGTTTACGTTACTTGAATTATCTGTAAACTGGATTTATCCTGCGGCATCTCTCGTGGAATAATACAAATTGGCTGGATCTGTTTCCAATGTTTTTTTTGTGATTTTCCAGTAAAAGTTTGCCGAATTTAAAGTAGCTATTATAGAGTAGCTGTATACATTATATTCATCATCATCATCTCAGCCATAGGACGTCCACTGTTGGACATAGGCCTCTCCATAGACCTCCAGTCGCTTTAACCAGGCCATCCGTCCACCTCGTTGGTGGACGTCCTTCGCTGCGCTTGCCGATAAATTATATTATGCAGTTATAACTCCATTGGTTTAGGCTGTGCTTCCACCAGGCATGTTTTGTTTTGTTGTTTTCTTTATGTATTATTTTTGTGTTTTATGTACAATAAAGTATTTACATACATACATATGTACGAAGATAAGTTGCGAGAAATATGTTTTCTCAAACATGCCCGGAAATGTATGCGTAATGTCACGAAATGGAGACATAAGTTTCTCATTTATGGCTCCCTACCACCTCCCTACATAACTTCTGGCCTAGGCCATGAAGTATGTATGAAAATCCATTATTGTCCGCTGCTCTAACTTTTTAAATTTGCTTACTAACATTAAACTGACAAAGGAAAAATTACGAACAGCCAACGTAAGCATTGCGATACTGCGATGCGATGCGATAAGATGCGATGCGATGCGATGCGATGCGATGGATGGATGGATGGATGAAAATATTTCTCACATTATTTGAGAAAATCACTATACAAACCTCGTCCAGAAGAGGGATTGCTGGACTCGTTTTTATCCCTTACTTCATGGCCTGTGCAGTACCTAATGTACTATTGTCAAGAACCAATAGAAACGCTTGATTAACCTATTTATCCTCACTCCGCCGAGCTGTTTCCACTAGAGATGCGCTGAGCGAGAATAGGTAAATGAAGTGTTTCTGTAGGGCATATTAGGCAAAGCTCTGCGCAGGGGGCGACACTAGAGCAAACCTTCATGACAACGTCAGTAGGGCTACTATGAAATTTGAAAATCGAAGTTCGTATCGTACCGTCCCGCCGACGCTTATATTATTTAATACGAGAGTGAGAGGGACGGTACGATACGAACTTCGATTTTCGAATTTCGTAGTAGCCCTACTGTTCCCTTTATATTATGTCGCCATAATAGATCATGACCAAAGAGTATTATAAGTACCGATAGAAATCATAATTTATCTATTTATTAGTAACAAAATAACATGTTATTTACATCGATAGTAACGATAGAGCTATATTTGCGAAAATGTAATCGAAATAATATATGATAATGGAACTTAAGATGCCCAATAAACTGTTTACGGTTTTGTGCTAGTGGAAACGAAGCCTATAAAGCTGTGCCTTGTTTGGCAGTCGGTCGCTACGTAACTTTTCATAGATATAGATTAAAATGCAGTCAGATTATAGACCGTGTATTTTTATTCCAAACACAAACTTAACGTAGTTAGTAAAGCTTCTACGTCCATTGCTTGTTTTACAACGTAATCTCTAAGCTACGAGCTGCTACGAGCGTCTCAGCCACGCAGTGGACAAAGAAACGCTTACTCCACCGTCACGCATTCGGGGCTGGGGTTAAGGGATTCAAATAGTGAATAGAAGTCTTTAATCCCATTCATCAAAGTAGTAAAGTTGGTTTCAAATTGTAATCATTTGGCTGAATCCCGTAGGTGTCTTAGAAACCAACTCCGGGTAGCTAGTTAATCAAGTAGACCCAAATACATAAAGCCGAATTCAAATAATCAACTCGGGTCCAGGTATTTCAATGGAAATAAATTAACTGTCGGGTAAATTCTTCTTAGCTCTATAAGCCTCGGGTTGATGGCAACGGTGTTTATTTAATAGGCTCTAGTATTTATACCCTATTTATATAGGATCAAACCCTATTTATACTTACTCTATGAAAGATGGAACCAAAAACTTTCCAAGGGTGAAACACTCGGAATTTGCGCAGTAGGTAACGAACCAAACAAAAGCCCACATTGTATATTATTGTTTAAGGCCATATTGTTTATCCCAGAATCACTATCGCATACATCGTTTCTCTCTGTCTAACGGTATAGAAGGAGGATAAGGGTAGAAAAGGACATTGAATGCGGTCAGGGCTACTGATGTGCCAAAGGAAACTTTTCAAAATTGCGGAAATTTTCCTTCTCACAATTTTGTATTGGGATTGAAACTTTCCGTTTCTTAAATTTAAATTTCTTATATTTCTTGTGAAAATTTCCAGAAATTTGCGAGAACTTTTCCAACTTTTTGGAAACTTTCGGCAACTTGTACATCTGTAGTCAGGGCTGTCAATTTTTGCTCTTTTAGGCTGATAACTTGCTTTTATTCTTATTTTACATATTTTTTATTTTACTTTTGAGAATTGCTAACAAAAGCTTTGAAATTAACAGCGCATTGGTATCAACTAAAACGCTCTCAATTTTCATTGATGGATAAATAAATAACTGAACAAATCACGAGCACCGAGGTGTTAGAAGAATACAGCATCTGGGTTACTGATGTGCCAAAGGGAACTTTCCAAAATTGCGGAATTTTTCATGTAGAAACATTTCGGAAAGTTCCCACAATTTTGTACGGGGATTGAACTTTCCGTTTCTTAAATTTAAATTTCCCATATTTATTGTGAAAATTTCCAGAAATCTCCGAGACTTTTTCTAACTTTTTGGAAACTTTTCGCAACTTTGCACATCTGTACATCTGGTTTAACACATTTGCGTTTACCGCTCAAAACTTTTGTCATGAAATTATCAATTGATCATGTACTTTAGCAGGGGGAAAATCGTGCTTTCCATGCTGCCGTCATAATTTTGTGATCGAATGACGTCACAATAACTTCTCACGGCCTAATTATAGCTGCTAATAAAACCAAACTTCCCTACAAATGGTCCGCAAAAATGGCATCGAATCATAACTTCGGGAGTTACGACCCAAAGTGATAAAGTTTATGTGGATTGTCTAGCACGGTATCGTGATTTTGGCATCAATCAGCAAGTTTATAGGGAAAAAGCTATAAAAGGCAAATTTTATGGGAAACCTGAGGAGTTGGGTTCATAGAAGTTTCCCTGATGCTTAACACGTTCACGGTCACAGAACCTTTAAGAAAGGCACAGAAAATATTATTCCATCAAAAACATTACATATAAAAAGCTGCAAGTCTCCCAACGCAGTTCTTGTAATGCTAAAAAGTTTTGAAATGCAATATTATAACAAGCCGGTTATTTTAGTCAGTACCAGGGGGTGTCCATAGAATTCGATTTCCATCAACTTGCTTATTTTAAACGGTGGAAAAATACATTTTATAATATTTTTATCCATTCAATTCAATTTTTGGGATAATAACGGCCCCATCGATCCATGCGATAATTCCTCCAATGTCGAGGTTAGATAAGACACGGCCAAAAGACTTTAGTCCTGTTGTTCGGTAATACTGCCAGTTTCGGTGGGGTATTAGCCAGAACCCATCTACAACAAACACAAACAAAATGCCTTCACCACAACTATACAAAAACCACTATTACCACTACAGTCTCAAAATATAATTACTATTGTCAATGAGGGCTATCGCGTGTGAATTCGCCGCTAGAGGCGCTAGTGTAGCGTGAGGTCTCCGAAACGTCAAATGTCATAGTTTTTGGGTGAGCTACGCGGGTTTATTTATAGAGGGTTTATTTTAGAATAATTTTGTGAATATTTTGCATTACCTGAAATTAATTATGGCAATTATGCGATAAGGGGCAATGAATGTCTGTGTTTTGAGACGTTTTGTCTTTCGAAAACTTTTGTCCTCCCTTTTTTTCCGAACAAAACGGGACTACGCAAGACTGTGGTTGCTCGATATTTTTATGGTACGTTTTTAACATGTATTAAATATGATTTTAATCTAAACTTTGTTATCACGCCCGTAATAACAGACTTTGAAAGCCGCACTTAAAACAAAAAACGATAGCCCTCATTGAATCAGCTATGAGATCTTCAAGGGGGCGATAAGAGTAAGGGGAAAAATTGGCATTTACGTCAATGTTGTTTTAGGGGTGCGATATTTCAGAACAGCATACTATCCTGCATCAAACGCAGGTGGAAGGATTAATTCGAACAATAGATGAAATCACAGTACTAGTTGTGGCACTAGTAATAATAGGAATACAAATGTCATGGTAGCTAATAAAGTGAGCACACATGTGGCTAAAAAGCCACATATTTGTTTTCTAAACTCAGCCTGTAATAAAGTTGGTATAAAAAACCCGCGCCGAATTTCATTTCTCTAATCCTAGTGGTTGAAATTTGGCGATTTTATTTCGATCCCGTGGGGATATCGAGTAAACTGTTATTGTATTTTAGACGTCCAGCCAGCCAGAGTTAAACACATACACGTACTCACAAACTTTGGCATTTATAATATTAGCGTATTTTTGCGTACAATTTTCAGAGCATATTCAAAAAAGCATATTATCCTGCATCAAACGGGAAGGCGGAAAGACTTATTCGAACAGTTAAACGGACGGGAAAAACTTTAACCAGTTCTCATCCTCTAATTACCATAAAGGCGCGTGCGCGGGCATGAAAATGCCGACTCGTCCAAATTGACGCGCTTTAAGGATTAGGCTATAAGTGTAACCCGCTTGCTTTTAACTCTGAGGTTTGTGCACTATATGAATAACCCGTGTCGCGTCGCGTAGAATAATACACGCCCTATACTACGAAGTGCAAAATTCGAACTTCGTATCTTGCCGTCCCGCTGCTGCTAATATTATTTAATACGAGAGTGAGAGGGACGGTACGATACGAACTTCAATTTTCGAATTTCGTAGTAGCCCCCCCAGGCCCATTGCTTCCCGTGGATGCCGTTGTCGATGGATTTGATATGTTATTGTCTACTCGGTTTGTGGCACTCCGGATCACAATAGTTTTCACCAATTGACAAGATTTCATATTTCTAAGACTGTCATTTGATTCGTTCTCTGTATTCTGGTTGGAAAGAGAAAGACGATGTTATTTTGAAATTTTCGCTACTATTATTAATTAATTTATTACCTTTTTTTAGATGTGCTTATTCTAAAAGGGCATAACTCCAAAACTACCACACAATAGATTCATTACTTTTGCCTTGTCTCTATAAAAAAAAACACGTAAATCTGACGTAGACGTTGTCAAAATTTTGACAACTCCTTTTTCTGGTGAAAAAGGCAACGCGGAAACATCAGATTCTTAAATTTTTTGTATTTTTTTAAATATGGAGAAATAAATTATGATAAACATTTTCCCATGTTCAGTACCATTACGGCGTATTTGTAGAGGCGCTGTACAATTCTCCATACAAATAATTTACGCCGTCGCTATCGAGTACGGTCACTGTAAACTCATGGTAGTGGTACTGTGCCCTTAGTGTAAGTTTTCGGTTACAAAATACGTCTCGATCGCGTTCGCGTTAAAATCTCAATTTGTATGGAAACACGAACATCGCAAACGTTCCGCTAGAGGCGCTGTTCGTGTTTGCATACAAATTGAGATTTTAACGCGAACGCGATCGAGACTTATTTCGTAACCGAAAACTTACACTATGGGCACGGAGGCAAGACTCTTTCGATTCCTGTAGTAATTTACAGGTGTTAAAAAAATGAAATCTTGTGAATTCTTTCTATCATATCATATCATAAGATGAGGGTAGAAAGAGATGGTGAATGCGATCGCGAACGTCAAACACTTACATTAACACTTTATAAGCAAAATGTACTTAATACAAGACAATTAAAACACGTAAACTATACTTAACTCAATAATAAAAACCATTTGAGCCACCGTAGCGTAATAACGAAACTCATTTTAACTTTGCAAAGAAAATATTTTGCAATGGATATTAAAGAGGTCACCTTGTAATTATAAACTTAGCCAAGGGCGCTCCGCATACTAATTTGCGGGTTCTGTAGTAAATAAAATAGTGTTCAAAAAATTGGACCGTTAACCAGTAGCTATTTAATCATACAAAACCACTAACGACATGAACATTGCCATATCTACAATAACCTATAATCGTATGGATACCTAACTGTTATCCTGAATGAATGAATGGTTCGTTTATTCACAGAAACATATGGTAGCTGAGGATCTTACATAACAGTAAAAATATTAAAAAAACCGGCCAAGAGCGTGTTGGACACGCCCAAAATAGGGTTCCGTAGCCATTACGAAAAAAATAAGTAATACTTTTCGTATTTTATACGGAATCTTCCAAGTTAAGGTATATCTTATACCTTAGGCTGCTATTTAAGAGTAATATTACTAATAATTCTCAAGCAAACTTAGCCGTTATAGTTTTTTTTTGAATGTTTGATTTACTTACTATCATTCTGAATTTTTCAAATTTTTCCATCCACTGGTTTAGATTTTAGAGGGGGGGAGGGGGGCTCGATTTTAATGAAAATTTTCACTATTGATTTTTTGCAAAAAAATCACTAAATCGAAAAATCGTTTTAGCAACCCCCTAATGGTTTTAAAAGACCTATCCAATGATACCCCACACTACAAGGTTGGATGAGAAAAAAAAATCACCCCCACAACACAATTTTTTTTTTTTTTTTTTTTAATTTTTATTGTACCATTTTGTCGGCATAGTTTACATACATCTATCTATAGCGCCTTGTTGCGTCCGTCTTCGAACGTAGGCCTCCTCTTCACGTTTCCACGTCTGTCTGTCCCATGCCACCTTCATCCAGTTAATGCCGGCTTGCTGCCGGATCAGGCAAAAGACGAAAGTCGTAGATGTGGTGGAGGAAGTTGAGCACGGGAAGTGGAGATAGGCAGGACACATAGCCAGAATGGATCGCTGCCGTTGGGTGCGAAGAATACTGGAGTGCAGTTTACATACATATTCGTGCAAAATTACAACTTTCTAGCATTGATAGTCCCTGAGCAAAGCCGCGGACGGACAGACAGACACACATGGCGAAACTATAAGGGTTCCGTTTTTGCCATTTTGGCTCCGGAACCCTAAAAAACTAACTTGAAATTAATTAACTTTTTTTTATTAATTAACTTTTTGGCCAAATCGAAAACAGGTGTTAAAGGTCAACGTGTAACACTCACAAACTTACGATTGATATTGAAGTAGGTAACACATAAGAGAAACATAAAACACTTTTTAACTTTCTTTTGCTAATTATGTGTGAATTAAAAAATATCGAAAATACAAACTGAGACATGGATGCACAGAAAAACCAGAAAAAGAGACCAGCGCTGGGAATCGAACCCAGGTCCTCAGCAATCCGTGCTGCGTGCTATAACCCCTACACCACCGATACGGACATATTAAGAACCTGCCATTTTTAGGAATTATTGTATATATTATTTGTTTGTTTATACATTTTTTTTTAGAACCTGCTTTATAATTAAGTAGATTACCATATTACTTGATTACATAGATTAGCCTTGCCTAGTTTGTGAGTCAGGATTCAACTTTTTTAATTGTGCTATGTTTAACCTAAGTTGTCTTTTTCTTTGTAATTGTTCATTCCTCTCTTGTGCAATTTTGTCTTATTGAATAAGATTTTATTATTATTATTATTATTATTATTACCTTTTAAAAATTAAGCATTAGGCTACCAGCGTCTTTATGAAATTAAGTTCATTTATTTTTACCTGTTAAATGCTACATAGTCAAAGGAAATCAAAAACAACGCATTGTACAAATAGACGAATGGGATGGTATTGTTTTGCATAGTCAAATAATAGCTCAGAAAAAAAACTGAATGTTTATTTGGCAATACCAAATCGTACCGAGACCCTAATAAATAATGACCTTTTAGAAGCTTATACCGCGTAATCGTTCCAACATTCTTAGGCTTAAAACACTAAGAGGCTGCGCCTGCTTCACTCGTAAATCAAGCTTGTTAGCTTTGTTATTTATGGCGTTAGGCGCTGCACACACGATTGCCATCATCATCCCAGCCTATATACGTCCCACTGCTGGGCACAGGCCTCCTCTCAGAATGAGGGGGCTTGGGCCGTAGTTCCCACGCGGGCCCAGTGCGGATTGGGAACTTCACACACACCATTGAATCGCTTCGCAGGTTTGTGCAGGTTTCCTCGCGATGTTTTCCTTCACCGTAAAGCTCGTGGTAAATTTCAAATGTAATTACGCACATGAATTTCGAAAACTCAGAGGTGCGAGCCGGGGTTTGAACCCACGATCCTCTGCTTGAGTGGCCATAGGTCAATCCACTCGGCCAACTGTCAACCGTTTGCCATCAACAACCTGCCTAATGTTGTCACGCTCGGAGATATTTTTGGTCAAAATTCTAACGTCGACGCAAAAATACGTCTGTCGTCTGTGACATCGTAGGCCTCAAACGGCTGGACCAATCTTGATGCTGCTTTTAAAGTGACAGCGAGTTTTATTGCGGTGATTCTTAGCTATGTTTAATTAGCACGTTATTCAGCCATTTTTGAGATTGAACTTTTAAAAGACAATGTCAGGGGATATCAACTTTTCTAAGTTGCTTAGGTTAGGTTATTATAGTGCTAAAAGTAGATTCAGATTTGGTCGACATTCGAACACACCCATACAGTTTGTATGTATGTATGTATGAAAACTCTTTATTGTACAAAATAAGTAAACAAACACAATTGACAAACAATGAGATATATGCACAAAGGCAGACTTATCCCTTTAAGGGATCTCTACCAGTCAACCTTTGAGTGGATGAGTGTTTGTTTATAAAAAATACGGGAATCTTAATATATAATATACTAATGTGAAAGTTTATGATTGTGTGTAACACTAACGGTTCAAAGTCAAAGTTATAATATCCTTATTCAATTTAGGCTTAATGTGAAACTTACGAATGTGAAAAAATCACCTCCGGTTCGGAAAAATCTCGGTTGAGAAAATTCCGACGAGAAACTCAACAAGATTTAAAAAAAAAAAGATTGATTAGTGTTATTTTATGACAAATGTTATTTAATGGCTAAGCTTTGCCTAATACTTGATTGACACTTCGGTTGCCGTCGCATTCCGATTAAGATCCGACTTTTCCCGATGGAAAAACATTATCCCACTAATAATGCGAGTTTGTAAGTCTATTTGTTTGTTTATTTGTTTGTCACTTCATCACGTCTAAACCGCTGAAGCGATTTAGATAAAATTCGGTATACAGATAGTTTGAGTCCCGGGGAAGGACATAGGATAGTTTTTATCCCGGAAAGTTTCATAGTTCCAGCGGGATAGTGAAAACCGGATTCTACGCGGACGGTGTCCCGGGTAGCGGCTAGTTCAGTATATAACATGTCGCAAGTGTATAAGAAGCCTTATCTTACGCGTTAGGTCGTATTTGCTTCATGTTAATTAATTTTCTCGAACTTAAGAGCGTGTTAAAGAAAGTCGCGCAATCGGAGAAAATGAAGCGCGCAATGTGCTCCTAGCTTCTTTTTTTTCGACACGATGGCAGAGCAAGTGGGTCTCCTGATGGTAAGAGATCACCACCGCCCATAAACATCTGCAACACCAGGAGTATTGCAGATGCGTTGCGAACCTAGTGGCCTAAGATGGGATACCTCATGTGCCAGTAATTTCAAACTCAAACTCAAACTCAAACTCACAACATTTATTGACAAGAAAAATTTCACCGGCTGTCTTACTCTCCACGCCGAAACACAACAGTGCAGTGCTGCTTCACGGCAGGATTAGCGAGCAAGATGGTGGTAGCAATCCAGGCGGACCTTGCACAAGGTCCTACCACCTGCAAAGCTAGCTGTTGGTATCTCGGCTTCTTCCATCCTTGCTGTGACGTCTTCGTTATTATGGCCTTTACTTATTTATCTACACATCCTACTAATACCATAAACTGGCTGATATCCCGCGTGTAATTTTCTGGGATAAAAACTATCCTATAGCCTTTTCCGGGATTCAAAATAGCTGTGTACCAAATTTCATCTAAATCGGTTTAGCGGTTTAGACGTGACGAGGTAATAAACAAACAGACTTACAAACTTACAAAAAAACTTGTGACGTACTAACGTACATTAAAATAACACTATCAATCTGTTTTAAAATATATACCTATTTAAAAGTGTCCTACTGTGATCCCACCAGTTATGAGTTCCATTTGAGCATGACGGTAATGGGACTTTTGGGACAACAATATGATAAAAATATTAGTGCCACTTGTCCCATGGGACTACTGGGACTAGTGGGACAGACGGTTTATTTATTTCTTGTTCAGTTTCTTGTCGGATTCTTCTCAACAGAGATTTTACAGAACCGGTGGTAGGTTAGATATTATAACTTTGACTTTGAACCGTTAGTGTTACCTACACACAATCATAAACTTTCACATTTAGTATTTGTAAGAATTTTGATTACTGTAAATTTTACAAGCAAACGGTATGGGTGTGTTCGAATGTCAACTTTAAACGCTCCGATCGCAGGCATTGGACTGGTAAACGCGAGCAGACGCGATACAGCTTGCATTATACATGCTCAAACATGCTCCTCGCTCATGTTTTATTTAACCTTGTCTTCTCACGGATTCGAAAAAGTTTGATACGTATTGAACTTGGTTATTCAAGAGTAGATATCAAGCAGCACTGACTCGTATCATCGACTCGTTAAAGCCTTCAGTCTTCGGGCTTTTAATAAAATAGACTCTCGTTCGTAATTCCATATTTAACGCCCTTAAGACATAATGTACTAATTTACGTTTTCTAATCACCAGTGCGTGCCCGCAAGCACGCGCCGGCTCGAAGCCTAAGACCTATATAGATTATGTCTCCAAGCTGATGGTTTTATGTTATTGTGATACCAATTGTTTAGGATTTGCTTTTATCGATAGTTTTCTGATAAAACGGCACTGCTTTGAACTTGAACTAACTGTGGAAACAAAAATGTTTCCGATTAATTTTATTTTTGCTCGTTTATTTTTATTTGTTCTGGTTTTTAATGGTTTTGAAAAAATACTGTACCCTTATAAGTAGGATCACTTTGTTGTCCATCTTTTTATCTGTCCGTCTGTCAACACCCTTTTTCTCAGGAACGTGTGGAGGTATCAAGCTGATATTAATATCAAAAACTCAGGTCAAACCCATGGAGCAATCCAAAAATCAAACTTCTAAGTAAGTGAACGCCATCAATAGTAGATTGTACAACAAGATCATAAAACAATACATGCATACGCATACATACATATAGCCACCCGGGCCGGTACGGCGAGGGTGGATAGAAACGTCAAGGGAAAAATGGGTTTAATGCTCGAGTTTTACATTGCTTTTCACTTCAACTGCGAGGAAATGAAACAGCAACAGCGGAAATAATTGTTTACTACTATGTAACTTTTATTTTTCATGCATTACTTTAAAATTATGTTTTTTAGTTTTATTGATTTATTTTGATTGATTTGATAGATTTTTAGCATTACTTTATTTTTAAATTAAAAATTATTAAAAAAAATGCAGAAGCTTTTTTGTTTGTGTCTGTTGATACCTGATTTCCTAGGTCTTAAGACGAAGATTTTACTAGATAGTACAGTATAATCACGAAATTTACGAGCATGGGTAGTGAAAAAGTTATTCTTTAATTTTTAATATTTTTTTAATTAACAAAACCATGCTACTATTAAAAACATAAGTTATGCCCGCCGCCTTTTAAGTCCGAATTTTACCCGGCCACGAAGAAATCATTGTGTGTTAATGCTTATCTTAAGAGCACCCAATGTCGGCAATATCGCGAATACTATGCTAATGTTATGGAAAAAGATCCTCGTAAAATACGTGATTTGTTGTGAACAGAACGGATTGGAGAAATCTGGAGCTCAGGGCTTAGTTGAATTGATTTAGGATACCTATTTACTGGACTAAATTGGCAGTTTACTAGTTTATTGTCAGCAAGTTAGAAATATTGAAAAGGGAAACTGGTCAAGTGTGAGTCGGAATCGCACGAGGGTTCCGTACAAATTTGTAACGTCATCATCATCACCATCAGCGGCCGGAAGACGTCCACTGCAGAAGAAAGGCCTCCCCAATATTTTTGACGAATCTAGTACGAGTAAGTAGTACCGTACACTGTTGGAAATCGTCCAAAAAATACATATTTTATTATGCATCCCACTATCCCACTGCGATAAATGCGAAAGTTTGTAAGTCTGTTTGTTTGTATGATTAGATTAGATTAGATTATTTATTCATTCAGTACAAAATTACATCATAATTTGTACATGACAAAGTTAGTTATGTTTGTTTGTTTGTTTCCTCATCACGTCTAAACCACTGAACCGATTTAGATGAAATTCGATACACAGATAGTTTGAGTCCATAGGACTGTGGGGTGGGATAGTAAAAAGTAAAAACCGAATCCTACACGGACGAAGTCACGAATAACGGCTAATAATATTATAAATGCGAAATTTTGTGTTTGCTTGTTTGTTTTTACTGCATCACGTTTAAACCGCTTAACCGATTTAGATGAAATTCGGTATACAGACATTTTGAGGCCCGGGAAAGGACATAGGATAGTTTTTATCTAGGAAAATTGCATGGTTACCGCGGTATAGCAAACCGAAGCGAACCGAATTCCACGCGAACGGAGTCGCGGGTAACGGATAGTATTTTATATTGTATATTATATTCGAAACACATACCTAACCCTCCTTGAGGCAGTCGGGTAAAAAATGCACTTACCTACTTGAAAAGAAATACGCGCTAAAACGGCAAAGTAGTACTTACTGCTGTATTCTGACGTGAAGAGTACCTAAAGTAGCTGCTGTAATTTAGCCCAGGGCCGGCCTTAGCCATCTAGGCGCACGGGCAAGTCATGCCTTTGGCGCCGGGAACACCCAAATACTCCGAAATATTTTATTCCGAATTTGCTAATTCCGATTTTCAAAACACGAAATTTATTTTTCCGAATTTCAAAATATAGATTTTTTTAATATCCGTTTTTTAAAACTCCGAAGAATGAAAAGCACGAAATTTTATTGGCCCGAAGTACAGTATTCCGATTATAAATTTTCCGAAATGACATCGCTAATTCGGAAATATGACATTCGGCAAAAATAAACTTCGTGGTTTTAATAATCGGAATCTTGATTTAGAATCTCCGATTAATATCAATCAATTAAGATAAATTGTCCTGCATACTTAGGTTAAGTTAGGTTAGGTTAGGCTAGAATTGCGACAAGGCGCGAAGCGCCATACATAACTGCACGGAATAGTCGACCTTGTGTCACATTGCTGAAAATCTAACAGTAAATACTGTTTTAGGGTCGAGATTTATTATTGATCGGTGTAATGACATTCGGAATTATGAAAATCGGTATTTTAGTAATCGGAATTCGTATTTTTGACATTTGAGACGGACTTCTTATTGTTCGGTTTATTAAAATTCGGAATTTTGAAAATCGTAATTTTAAACATAAGGTATTTTTAATTTTTGGATTTATGATGAATCGGATTTTTTTTTTTTTTTTTTTTTTTGGTATAGGGGGCAAACGAGCAGGCGGATCGCCTGATGGTAAGCGATTACCGTCGCCCATGGACACCTGCAACACCAGAAGAGTCACAAGTGCGTTGCCGGCCTTTAAGGTAGGAGTACGCTCTTTTCTTGAAAACTTGAAGGTCATAGCGGTCCGGGAATACCGCAGGCGATAGCTCATTCCAGAGTTTTGCTGTGCGAGGCAGGAAATTTCTGGAAAAACGCACAGTAGAGGACCGCCAACCATCTAAATGGTGAGGATGGAAGTGTTGTCGCGTAGGTCGGTGGCGAAAGGATGCGGCAGGGATCAACCCGAATAACTCCTCGGAGCACTCCCCGTTGTACATGCGATAGAGGATGCACAGTGAAGCTACATCTCTACGCAGCGCCAAAGAGTCAAGTCGATCGGAAACTCGTTGGCAGCCGACTATTCGAGTCGCTCTCCGTTGTATGCGGTCCAGAGGGAGAAGCTGGTACTGGGGAGCCCCTGCCCACAGATGAGAGCAGTATTCCATATGTGGGCGAACCTGCGCCTTATAAAGCTGGAGGCGGTGGGCCGAAGTGAAATACTGTCTCGATCTGTTGAGCACGCCGAGCTTCTTTGAGGCTAATTTAGCCTTACCCTCTAAATGGCCGCGGAACTGGACTTCACTCGAGATGTCGATACCAAGGATTCCGATACTGGCTGTGGTAGCTAGGGAAGTGCTTTCGAAAAGAGGTGATGCGACAAACGCAGACTTTTTTGTGGTAAACGCGCAAACCTGTGTCTTTGTGGGGTTAAAACGGACTAAATTAAGTCGACCCCATTCTGAAACTTCTTTAAGGGAAGTCTCAATTTCAGACACAAGTTTGTTTCGGCACTCTGTGACGTTTTCCCGAGAAATATTGGCGCGGCCGGTGTAAGAGGCATCAACCGTACTATCATCCGCATAACAGTGAATGCCGCCAGTTGGCAGCATATCATTGATATGCAGAAGGAACAGCGTAGGCGATAGCACACAGCCTTGAGGAACACCAGCATTCACAGACATGGAGTCAGAGCATGCGCCGTCAACTACGACCTTTATGCTTCTGTCCGTTAGGAAGCTGCCGATCCATCCGCATAATTTCTCGGGAAGCCCAAAAGACGGAAGTTTTGAAAGGAGTGCTTTGTGCCATACCCGATCAAAGGCCTTCGCTACATCTAAGCTAACAGCCAATGCTTCACCCTTTGTCTCAATCGCCTGTGCCCAACGATGTGTCAGGTAAACCAGAAGATCACCAGCCGAGCGGCCGCTACGGAAACCGTATTGTCGGTCACTCAGCAGTTGGTGATCCTCTAGGTACCGAAGGAGCTGGTCGTTGATAACGGACTCCATTATCTTCGAGAACAGGGACGTTATGGCTATTGGCCTATAGGTAGATGGGTTGGAGCGGTCTCCTTTTTTAGGTATCGGGTGCACCAGAGCAGACTTCCATGATATCGGGACTACGCCAGAAGAGTAGGAGAGCCGAAAAAGACGCGTTAGAACCGGAGCCAACTCAGGAGCGCAAGTCTTCAACACTATCGGGGGGATTCCATCGGGCCCATTCGACTTATGGATATCGAGGGAGAGAAGTGCTCTACGCACTGAGCTTTGGTGGAACCGGATATCCGGCATACAGCTCTCACACCGCGGTATAGTCGGCGGCGTGTGTCCCCCGTCATCCAAAGTCGAGTTGAACGCAAAGAGTTTAGCTAGAAGATCAGCTTTATCCTTCGCGTCGTGGGCCAACGAATCGTTACCCGCATGTAGAGGCGGAAAAGATGGCGTGCAGAAATTCCCCTGAATAGCTTTGGCAAGAGACCAGAACGCACGAGTTCCCGAAGGGAGACGCTCTAGTCTCTCGCCAATTCTACCAATGTGCAACGACTTAGCTCTGGCAATGTCTCTTTTGAGGGACCTAGAGGCAAAGTTAAACTCCTTTTTTAAGGTACTGGTATTTACATCCCGTATTTTCGCTGCATTTACCCAGGCTTGGTAACACTCCCGCTTTCGGCGTGAGGCCATTTTGCAGGATCGACCAAACCAAGGTTGGGATCTGCCACCAACGGGGACCGCAGAGGATGGAACAAAGAGTTCCATTCCTGCAGCACCACGTCAGTAACAGAGTCAGCAACGACGTTGGGATCATCCAGCTTGAAGCAAACCTGCCTCCAAGGGTAGGACGCAAAGAAGGACCGCATCCCATCCCAATCTGCTGACTTGTAATGCCATACACGACGGCTGCAAGCAACTCGCCGACGCGGGGACACGTGAGAGGTACCTTACTCCGGATCAGGCAATGATCCGAGGAGCCGAGAGGGGGCTCAACGGAGATTTGGTAGCCTGCCGGATGAGAAGTCAGCAGAAGGTCCAGCAGAGAAGGCTCCTGGTTCTCTACATCTGGTATTCGCGTAGGCGCAGTAACCAGTTGTGTCAGGCCATATGCTGTAAGGTTGTCATTTTGACAGGTGACAGCAAGAGTTTTCGAGTCAATGTTTTTTCTGTCCATCTCATAATTCGGCGTTTTTTCATTTGACTTAAGGACATTTAAATTAATCTCCGTTTGTGTAGATCGTTTACAGGAATATGGATTAATATGGTTTTGGAAAATAAATATTTGGATTTTGACTAGTGATGTCCTTCAAAAAAAAATCGTACATGGCAACAGTGACAGCTCTACGAGCATGAGGCCGCGTTTTGGGTGAGCAGCCATTTTGATTGATGGTTGAAGAGTAGTTGTGTTCCTAAGTGGGAATTATTTTCTGTTTTTGGTGAGTTCCTCTTGATGGACCTGGTAAAGGCGTCGGAATACGCTGTTAGCGTTTCTCTTTACTTATTTTACATTTTTGTTTTCAGTGGGGTATTGTGGTGTGTGTGACGTGGAGCGACTCACGTAGTGTCTTCCGGAATTCAGTGGTATGTGGACAAACCATTGGAGCCCTGCCTTCCCTTTGGGTCGACAACGCTAATCCTCGATCTTTGCTTGTAGATCGCTGTGGTGTCCAAAGTCTTGCGCCTTCGTGGAGTAGACAGCGTGACCCAGGCGGCGCTAAGCAAGTCTGCATTTCCTCCACGGTGCGTGCTTAACTAATTTCCAAATTTCATGGTGGTCTGTCAACCAGGCTAAGCGAGCTGGTCCCTTCTGTCCTTGAGGGACCCCACTGGAGTTATTTCTAATCCATGATTCGTCCACAGGAGGTGCTAAGACACGGGCTGAAGTGTGGTTGTTGTGGCTTCGTGTAGAAGTGTTTCAAGGAGCCCTGGCGGCTGTGGAGCTGGTTGGCCTGCCCAGCGTGGTTTACTGTCGGTGGCGCTGGACGTCGAGCACGAGGCGGCGTCCTAGGGTGGCCCACAGTGGCCTGCAGCCAGGTTTGGCAGCTTCGGAGCCGAGGTATAGGATACCTTTATTTAGATTATACAGATAGTTAAGTAATCACAAATCACTGGCCAATTGCATTCACGACCCTTAGTTTTCATAAGGAAGTAGGATTTAAATTATACACAGTGTTTGTATGGTTGATGGGAGCGGGATAATTGTGAGTATCCTTACAAATAAACATCTTGTTGCACCAAAACCTTGGTTTAATTCCTCACCGCAGCGACCGCTACCCTGTGTAGAAATTTCATTACAATGCCAGAGCAAAGTCGCGAACAGATCTCCCTGCATGATCATCTTGCCAGAGCCAAGCCATTCGACGTTATGGGCGTTAAAATCCCCTAGTATAACGATCTCTGCAGATGGGACCTGCTGTTGCACGGAGTCTGCAGCCATTTGGATCTGCTCCATGAGTCGGTCAGTCTCGGTGTCACCGCTATGGGACCTATACAGGCACGCATAGACGCGAGGATGGTCGTCGCTGTCCACACGTAGCCATAAAGTGGAGAGGTCCCTACCTTCAAGAATTGCTAAGGTGGCGAGAACTGATATCATCTCTAACGTACACGCACACCCCAGCCCTAGGCACAAATGAGTGTTCTAGTCCGTACCCAGGGTAGGAGAGGTAAGACGTGTCCGCCGGAGAATGATATCTGCGTCTCAGTCAGAAAAGCAAGGCCGGCTTTGCTGTCTCAAGGTGGTGATGAACAGCATTGAGGTTGGAATGTAAGCCCCTGATATTGTAGAAGTCACGGCCACACGTGGCAGGCGATTGTTAACTGCCCTCCCAATGACGAATCTAGTACCCGTACACTGTTGGAAATCGCCAGCATCCCACTATTTACTGGACTAAATGGCAGTTTGTAGTTTGTTGTCAGCATGTTAGAAATAGAAAAGGTCGGAATTACATTTATTTTTTGGTCATCATCATCATGTCAGCCGAAAGACGACCACTTCTGTAGGCCTCCCCCAAGGCTCTCCATTAAGACCGGTCTATCCACCGCGATCCCGCGAATCTTGTTGGAGGCCTACTGACAGCTCGTCTATTATAAATGCGAAAGTTTGTAAATCTGTTTGTTTGTTTGTTTCCTCATCACGTCTAAACCACTGAACCGATTTAGATGAAATTCGATATACAGATAGTTTGAGTCCATAGGACTGTGGGGTGGGATAGTAAAAAGTAAAAGCCGAATCCTACACGGACGAAGTCACGAGTAACGGCTAATAATATTATAAATGCGAAATTTTGTGTTTGCTTGTTTGTTTTTACTGCATCACGTTTAAACCGCTGAACCGATTTAAATGAAATTCGGTATACAGATATTTTGAGTCCCGGGAAAGGACATAGGATAGATTTTATCCCGGAAAATTGCATGGTTACCGCGGGATAGCGAACCGAACCGAATTCTACGCGAACGCAGTCGCGGGTAACGGCTAGTATTTTATAAAATGACTTTGGCGCTGGGAACACCCAAATACTCCGAAATATTTTATTCCGAATTTTCTAATTCCGATTTTCAGAACTCCGATTTTCACAATTCCTAAGACATAATTCCGGTTACTTAAAACACGAAATTTATTTTTCCGAATTTCAAAATATAGATTTTTTTAATATCCGTTTTTTAAAACTCCGAAGAATGAAAAGCACGAAATTTTATTGGCCCGAAGTACAGTATTCCGATTATAAATTTTCCGAAATGACATCGCTAATTCGAAATATTTCGGCAAAAATAAACTTCGTGGTTTTAATAATCGGAATCTTGATTTCGAATCTCCAATTAATAACAATCAATTTAGATAAATTGACCTGCATACTTTAGGTTAAGTAAGTTAGGTTAGGATAGGTTGGAATTGCGACAAGGCGCGAAGTGCCATAACTGCACGGAGCTCCGTCGACTTTGTGTCACGTTGCTGAAAATCAATAAACAGTAAATACTGTTTTATGGTCGAGATTTATTATTGATCGGAGTAATGATATTCGGAATTTTGAAAATCGGTATGTTAGTAATCGGAATTCGTATTTTTGACATTTGAGTCGGACTTCTTATTCGGTTTATTAAAATTCGAATTTTGAATATCGTAATTTTACATTAGCGTATTTATAAAAATCGGATTTATGATGAATCGGAATAGTCACTGAATCTATTTAAGTTCTGATTCCAACTTTCTTTCGTTTTTCGTATTTATGTAGTGTACCCTTTTGGCGCCACTGCCTTTAGTCCTCTAAGTAAGCAACACTTCGGTAGTCCTCTGGTGTTTTAGTTGTTCATGGTCAGTTCCACTTACTTGTTGCTTGTTTGCCACAATAATTCACAAAAAACAGGCCATGAAATAAAACAACAATACTTATCTGTATAAACAACTGTTTTATTTCACCGTTACATAAAATAGGCAGTGTCGTTAATAAACAATATATAATACGTCTGATATAACTATTAGTATATATTTTAAAGTATTATGATTGTATTTATATTAGAGACATTTATGCATAATCTGTATAATAGTTAACATTGTAAGGTTTCGTGTGTGTTTGTGACGTTACCAAAGTCGTTGTTTTCCATTTTATAAAAAAAAAAAGGTACGAATCGAACTCGCGCATTGAGGATTCTGTACAAATTTGTAACGTAGCAGAGCTTCACCGCTCAGTTGGGTCCTTTCCTTATCACGTTAGCAATTTGTTGAAAGCGAGGCGAGCGCGCAGAGAGTTAGCTGCATGTAGCGCCGAAGACACCCTATTATTATTATTGTACGAGAGTCTACAACATGGCGTTTTTGGCGCCTGTTTTTCAGTGCATCACATGGCTTCTCATTCATGTGTCTGATCTGTTTAATTGTTACTTAATTTATGTTTTTATTTGCTATCGTTATGCTGAATTGTTAGTTTTATTAGTCTTTAGTTACTAAGCCATGTCTTTGTTTTGAAGAATAAAGATTATATCTATCTATCTATACGCAGCTATCTCGCTGCGCACTCGCAGCGACATCGTTGGGCGCTCGCGGCGAAATCGTTAGGCGCTCACAGCGAACTCGCTACCCTTAAATGTATATGGTCATGACATAGATAAACAAATTCAGACTTTTCTTATTAGTTGTGCTATAAGAACTACTTTCATTCTGGGCCGACAGTCCGATTCCAGAGTCCAGCGTATGTCTTCTAGCTAAGGTAGGTACTATTAATTAAAACACAAATGTACTCAGCATTCATTACCTTCGGTAAACTTTGTTCGACAATAAGGTATAAATAACATCCGGCCTTTTTATGCCTTCATTTTACGGGTCATATAAAAGCTTTTTGATATTCTTTAATATTCCGGATTATAATATACTTACATAAATATTTAATTTTGTCTTTAAGTCTGTTTAAATGCATTGTTTTACTTGGCACACCGCCAATGCACCAGCATACGCTATGTCTATCGCCTGACCACAACTCCCGGACAACACCTGTGCCTTTCTTTTATGCCTAGTGATTTAAAAAATAAATGTGTAATGTATAGCAAACAACTGAAGATCGCATCCTATGTTTATATCTAAATACCTGTACAATCAGAATGTTGATGTCGTTCGGGACTCGTCGCTTTTCTTAATTTTCCTGAAGATTCAAATGAGAAAGAAAGACGATCTTTAGTTTCGAGTTCCGAATGACATAGCAAACAAATACATACAAAAGAATAGTAATGTCGTCTACATAAATGAACTTACATAAGACATATTCCTATAGGATTGCTTTTAATAAGATCCCACCCAATGTAAAAGTATTTGCGGTTTACATCCAGTAAAAATATGTGTAATAAATATGAAGTCTTTTACAGTACGGTTTTTAAAAGCATCTTTCCCCTTGGTATGTTTGAAAGTACGTAAATCATTATTTAAGTTACAGAGATACTAGAAATAACTTAAATTGATGTTAGTGTTCTTTCAAAAACATTTAACTAAATGCAATTAGTTATATACTTAGCTTCAGTTCAATTTCAATTTGGCTTCATTTCAATTCGATATCAATTGTTGTTGATTAGTTCACGACGTGTTTATCCAAGAGTTATGCTCCAGCATTAATATAAAAAATTTACACGAAACTTTCTTTACTTTTAAAGTCGTATACAAATATATTTTTGCTCTCCTTATCTTGGACCGGCACACACACAAACCTATTTTTCCCTTCACTTTTCTCGCTTATATCTAGAGTAATAGAATACACGCTATTGGTCTTAACATCTAGGTTCAATATTTGTATCTGTTTATTGTTCTCACTGGCAGTGTCTTCATTTTGAGAATGATTCTGATGTACCTCTACTTCTATATTATTATCGTTTATTTCGTTCATATCTGCTATGAATTTCATGCTATTGCGTCTAGTATTCTCGACACTGATGATCTCACCAACTTTTAACTGCTGGACATTGGGTTCGATAACTTTGCTAACTTTTTTCTTTTTGATGTCTTTGTTGATGATGTTTTTTTGTGAGTTCGCTCTGTTGCTGTACCTCCTCCAGAAGGAATCAGAATTGTGTTGACTACTGGAGAACCCTGTAGATGTAGTCGTATTGAACGTATCTCGTCTCGACATATTTTCTCTCAAACTCCTTCCACAGCTCATCAGCTTATTTATTCTCAGCAGCTTAACGAACCCCTCTCTAAACTTTGACGACATCAAATTATACAGTATTGGATTTATCGCCGAGTTTAAATAAAGCATAATTCTACAAAAGTACAAAAGTATATAGTAACCATCTATACCTAACGACATTATTGTCTCTGGTGGGAATACTATGATCCACAAGGTCAACGCCTTGAAAGGCAGTAAGCATAGAAAGAAAGATAGAACGACAGTGCCTAGCATTAGTATGACCTGTTTTCTGTATCTTATGACATTGCCAGTGTTGCTGTTGTTTTTGGTGTTCTGGGCTATAATGACAGGGTTCTCCATCAGGTTCTTGGCGATGATGCTGTAGAGGATCAGGAGAATGGCGAGCGGCACGATGAAGAATACAGCGATGATGAGGATGAAAAACATTGCTGACCAGAAAGTGTCAGCTTGGGTGAGGCAGACGGGGACTTGTGATCCATCTTGGTATTCTTCGTAGGTAAAGGTGGCGACGCCGAGTATGGGGCTGTGTAAACAAAAGAAGATTAGTTAGTATTGGCCTCTGACCCGCGTGATAATGTAGATGAAAGTGACTTAGAATTAGCAAGCGGTCACACCGTATCTATACTTGTACTAAGAAGCACAAATATTCTCTAATTTGAATGACTACCTCCATTATTAATCAAACAATGAGTTTGTATATCTAAAATTAGTACGTACTCGTATTCGCGACTTTCTTTCTATTAATTTAAAGTAGAAATATTTGTTGCATATATTTATTTAATTGCGTACATTTTCTAAATATGTAGGATATTTAATTAATACCTATCAGGGACCACCATTACAATTTTTCATACTAACAAATGTTTTCAAAATTGACAAAAACTTCGCTAAATACAACAGAGGCCTGAATTTTTTTAATTTGGCGGTGTATTTAAATACTCGTAATTAAGTCTACAAAGATCGTGGCCTTCAGAAAAATAAAATTATGTTAATTTTTTACGCCGCCATCGCTACTCGACGACGCTCGGCGTGCCTCCGAAATTATATTTTATGAAATTATTATCAAGCCCTCGAGTCTTTGATATTACATGCATAGAAGCAAATTAACTTTAATATTTATGATGGAAATATCTTGGTACATATCATGGGAAAACAAGTTATTAGGGAAAGAAAATACGATTTGATAAAAACTAAAAATCCTAAAAATTTCTTCCTTAGCATTGGGACAGAATAGACTAATAATAATAATATTAAAAACTTTTATCTCTATCACTTATTTATAAAGAAAGTGTTTCAAAATGATATCCCCACATTATTAAGATTTTACCCAAAAGATTTCAACGTATCGGTTGAAACAATCTAGGTACTTTATGGGTTCTTTCTTATGTCAATGAAAACAAAACGGACGCACACGACGATAGGAACAACAAAATTCGAGCATCTTCAGTAAAATACTTTAAACTGTAAACCATTGTCCGAAAGCTATTATTATATTCTATTCTATAGCATAGGTACTTAGATGATTCAGCGAAGTAATTAAAGCCATCATCATCACTATCATCTCCGAATCTCTGACCTTTATAAAAGTCCCGCTGCTGGGTACAGAACAGATGTAATCTCAAAATAAGAGGGAAAAAAACTGGCAAGTTCTTACATTAGAGCTATTCATAGAGCGAGAGAGTCCAGGATCGAACCCACGTACGTCTCTCAGTTTGCGAAGCCATAGGTCCAAACCATTATCATTATATTATTTAGGCTACCGACCTGGTAGAAGACGCAGGTTTACGGTGGATGGAGGCCGCTTCGTGAAGCAATTGAAGGTTTGGCCTATGTCCAACAGTAGACGTCCTACGGCTGATATGATAATGATAATGATTAGTTAGGCTACTAACCACCGCATATAAAATGACAAAAGTTCTAATGTGCCATTCTCAACTATGATTTACCGCCCCAATTTAATTTAACTAAGTAAAACGGACGTACTTTACATTGAAAACGACAGTAACAACAAAACTGGAAATTATCGCCGCATCTTTCCTGGAATCCTTTGAATTGTGTGCCATTGTCGAGAAGCATACACACTTAGATAATTCAGTAAAGTGATAACCGGCTATACGGCCATTGTTCGTCTCTGCTGTAAATTGTCCCCCCTTAAGATTAGTGGGGGTATAAATTGCCGCTGCCGAATACACGGCTGCTTGCATAATGAAGAGGTTTGCAGTAGAGTCAGGAATGTTTTTGTTCTTGGAATCCTTATATAGACAGCTGTTCTTGTTTTTCTTTTAGCTACTGATTTATGATTTTTTTACGGCAAATATAACTTAAACTTGTAGGATTCTGCGTATAACAGTTTTTAAGGTTCCGTGGTCTTGCAAGGAACCCTGATAGTTTTGTCATGTCCATCCATCCGTCCGTCCGTACTTAACTTTAGAGACTGTTTGTTCTGTTAGTGCTTGAAAGTTGTAATTTTGCGTGATAAAAAAGTGGTATATTTTTTTGAGGCGAGAATGGTTTTAGCGTCAATTTTTAAATGACAGTTGTATGGAAACCCTTTCTGTGCAAGTCTGACTTACACTTAGCCAGTTTTTTTAATTGATGAAGAGAAAAACATACACTTTAAACTTAAAAAAAGTTTTCTAATAAGATTTGTATAATTGCGTAGGCGCCGAATCAAAACGTCAAATTGTCACCCCACGCTCTAATGATCTAAGTACGTCACTTTAAGTGATGTGCCATTGTATGTAGTTGACGATTTCGTAACATCACACACACACACACAAAAGATTTAGTTTTACATCCCTACTGCGCACCTTCTTTCTGCCAAAGCAATGTGTTGCTAATATTAAAGCTTATTAAACCGCTGTTACCGTTATATTACAGCGATTAGCTTCCAACCCATTCTAGGGTCCTAATGAGCGCACGCGTTTATTGAAGTACGTGATTAAGATTTCGTTTAGCACACTTTAATACTGCTGCTTCAATCGTTGGAGCGTGTGGTCTACATGTAGGTATCACTCGGAAATGAGAATTAAATTTAATGGATAAAATAAAAAAAAACCGGCCAAGAGCGTGTCGAACACGCCTAAGTTAGGGTTCCGTAGCCATTACGAAAAAATCAAGTCATATTATTCTAAGGATTTTGTACATGGAATCTTCCAAGCTTAGGTATATTTTATACCTTAGGCTGCTATTTACTCTTAAAATACTAATAATTCTTAAGCAATCTTAGCCGTTATAATTTTCCTTGTAAATTTTATATACTTACTACCATCCTGTTTTTTTTTCAAATTTTTCCACCCAACAGTTTAAATTTTAGAGACGCTCGATTTTAATGAAAATATTCACTTTAAACTTTAAAGTTGAATGTTTCGCAAACAGATCACTGAATCGAATAATCGTCTACGCAACCCCGCAATGGTTTTAAAAGACCTGTCCAACGATACTATACATACACTATTAGGGTTAGTCAAGAAAAAAATCACCATTTTTTTACAAACAGACAGACAGATAATGGCGAAATTATAAGAGTTCCTAGTTGACTACGGAACTCTAAAAAGGGTAGATTAACATGTCACTAATTAGCTTCTTGCGCTTAAGACCACTTGAATTAGGAGCACACAACTTGCCTTATGGTAAAGTAGTATAGTTGGATGAGGTCATATTTTGTTTTTACAATAATAATAATGTAAGTATAAATGTAATAAGTACAAATAAAAACAATATTGCATACCATAAAATACGCGCGGATAAGATTGTTTTCACATCTTTAGCTAAACAACCAGACCGTATTACACGATACTGATACATCTCAAATTCTCAAACAGTATTTCATTACATACTAATTATTCATATTTCTCGGAACTTTGGTGGTCGATGCACTAGTATAAATGCATTTTATTTGCGTTAGAGTGCCGTTTAGTCTGAGATCCGAACTTGAAAAGATCTTCACCTGTCTGATAATAGAATGAAACTTATTTCATAATAAATTTAGTATATTAGAAAATACATTTTTAATTATATTTCAAAAAATATTTTTAATACATTTTTGTTGCATCATCGATATAATAAGAAAATTTTATATTAACTTAAAGTATAAAACCTATAGAATATGTAGACGTTGGGTTTGCTATTGTTTACCTGGACGAACTACTGGGTTGCCAGGTATAAACTCAAACAGTTATGTCGATGCCAGTTACTTTCACTTGATTAGATAATAGAACAAAAAATGTTTATCAACGTAAGCGCTGTTTAATTGTGAACACGTTGATATAGGTTTGTCTGCATTTAATTAAAAACTATTAAAAGTTATTAAAAAATAATTGTCTGTCCAGGATTTTTTTAGCAAAACCATTTCTAATATATTTTCTAATATACTAAATTTATTATAAACTACATTTCATTCTATTATCAGACCGGTGCAGATCTTTTCAAGTTCGGATCTTCTACTAGTTCAAACGATTGTTAACAGCTGAGATTTTCATTTGTTCTAAGAATTTTAATTCAAAGGTTACTTACCTGCGCTTTTCATATCTATTTAAGAGGTTTATAAAGGATAGGTAAAATACAAAACAAATAAGTTTTTCTAAAATAAGCAGAAGCATTTCCGAAATTACAATTGCTGAACTAATTTATTAAAATGTTTAATAGGTACTGATAATTTCATAATAATTTCAGCTGTATATATATATTGTATTGTATTGTATTGTCTTTAATGTACATAAAACATATGAAAATTACAGTTAACAAGAGAAAGGGATGTACAAAGGCGAAATTATCCCTTAAAGAGATCTTTTCAAGTTAAACTTTAAACGACACGATAACTACAGACACACGATATGTATCACGATTCTTGAGATATGACCATGTGACTGACAAACGGACGAACAGACGGATAGGGTGGCGACATTAATGGGTCCGTTTGATACCCAATGGGTACTGAACCTTATCAAAAGCTAGGATTCTCAAATATACTATTTTGTATATCTTGATTGACTGGCTGTCTGTATAGTTTTAGTTATAATTCCGAATTTACTCCTGAAGGTCCAAAGTCTCGAAGTTCGAACTTTGTATTGTTCGTCTGAAACGTGAGCGGGACGGCACGATACGAACTTCGAATTTCTAGCTTCGATGTATAAGACCTGTCGCCGTATTGTCCACTCTGGCGTTCACAATCGCATTTACCATCTCTTTCTTAGCCTCATTTCATACCGTATGACAGAAAGAAGTGGTGAAAATGATCGTGATTCCGAGTGCGTAAGACAATAAAGGCCTCTGTTCTACTGATAGAACAATTAGTTGCTAGGGTACTCTGTCAGGTCGGTTATGTCAACATTATTGTACAGTACAGCCAGAATGTCAATGTCGCTCGACTCGTTGGTTTTCTGTTTTCTTGAAGATTCAAATGAGGTAAAAAAAGAAAGCTGCCTTTTGTTTCGAGTTTCGAACGACATTTAGCAAACTAGTATACAATACAATAGTATTATATCTAAAGTACAATATTGTACTAGATATTGTACTTTAGATATTTATAATGCATGATAAGGTAGGTACTCGTATCCTTCTCGAATCACACCCGGACCTAAACCATTCTGAAAACGTGTAGTTTCAATTGATCGGCTTCAAAATAGTTTGATTTAAACTTCATTATCATAATAAATAAATGTAACTTACCAATTTTCGTCGAAACTAGCTACAAATCAAACAAAGGAATTAAATTGACTAAATTTATAATCGTAATAAAATTAAATAGCATTTAATGTATTACAATTCGTATTCAAATATTTAACATTATTAACAATAACTCTACTAATACTTTAAAAATAGTATAATTTCTTATAAATAAAAGTACAATTTACATCATTTTAAATAAATTTAGCTATATAAATACATGTAAAGGCATAAGTGAATTTGAACTGAGATTGAAAAGTAATGGACGTTTTTTTCATACAAATTTTATGAGTCTGTTTTGTGACGCCCATACCGTACGTATGAAAAAAAAACGTCACAAAACTGTCATTTTTGATTGGGAGAATTTTTGAAACCATCAGAATTGATTCTGATTTTGATTCTGAGTAGAAAAAAACAACATTTTTACAAAAAAAAAAGGAAAGGGTAGGTACCTACAAAGTTTTTTTGTGAAAATGCCCTAATACGCGATAAAGGAATGACATGTAGTACGGGTAGATACACTCTGCATTATTTTGATTCTAAGGTCACCGTAGAAACTTATCAAAGTTAATAATTTTGTTTATGAGTAACAATACTTATCGAATGACGTAAAATGCTAGTGACAAGGTTATGTCACTACATAACCTAGGCCACTGCCTAGGAATCAAATTGGTTGACTGTACTGTAAGAATTATTACACCTCACTGTGAGTAGGATTGTTATACTCTTATTTAATGTATATTTTTACGACGATTTGATGGTATAACTGTCAATTCAATTTCTGGTGGCTTCGTGGTTTAAAAATGCAGCGTCCTTAACGTTACTCTTTGTAAATTGTGGAACTTCTTTGTACATAATAGTCAGTACATCCTTAATTTACCCTAATTTGCAAACTTAATTTCAAAACTCGGTTTATATTTTTCCTAGATACTTTTGAGAGTAGGTACATATTTAATTTTTTGGATTATTCGTGAAATAACGTGGTATTACGGTACCCAAGTTACACAATAAAAATAATAATCATTATTATTCCATATTTGAATTTAGCTAATGGGAAAGTTCAATAAAAACCTTATTCTTATATCTATTCATCTTACTTGTCAAAGACTAGTCTCTAAATGAACTTGGCCAAAATTCTAATGTCAAAAGATTGGCACTCGGAAGCGGATATCATTGACCACAAGGTGACTGAGTTGCTCTAATTTGCTTTCTTGTCATAAAAAAAACTCCTATTTCAGGAATAAACTTCAACTTTAGAGTTTCCAAGCAACTCACAGCTTCTTTCGAAATAAAAATCAATAAGAGCCTTGCCACTCTGTTACATTAAAACTACCGATTGGTAAATCTGTATTAGCTTTAGCACCTTGTATACAAAAATACATCCTAAAAGGCTTCAAACAAAACTCTCTGGACAATCATATTCCACACTCCTAGATTTAACCATGCAGTCTACTTTGGTTTGTTGGCGCGAGAACTTTTTGCTATCGCACTCTATACTCTTCGCCTTAGTACTATTTATAAGCACGCTGCGTCTCAAAGAGCCGCGGGTTGCATCTAGCTCAATATCCGGCCTAATGTCCCTTACACTAACATCGGAATGGTCTAATCTGTTTGGTTTATGAATGTCTAAAACACTCGCCACTTCCACCATATTACCCTCACTACGCATCCTGTTTACCTTACTCGGTTTTGATGAGCACACCGGCGCAGATTCCTGCCTTATAAATCTCTTATTCAGCATCCTATCAAAGATATTACTTTTAACTTTATTCCGATCGGTATCTGTGTCACTTTTATCTAAACTTCCTCTGTGCGTGAAAAGTTTCTTCAAACTGTTCGTCGTCCTGGACAAACTGCTGCTGGTCGTTGAACCGTTCGTGGTTCGATTTTCAACGCTCTGATTTCTCACTGGTGTATTTTTATAACAAATGCACACTTTACAGAAGCCTATTCTAAATTTAGACGACATCAAGTTATAAAGTATAGGATTTATAGCCGAATTTATGTACAGCATTATTCTGGAGAAATACAAAATGTTGTACCATTTTTCTGGGTTGATACCGTCCAGCGATTCGGCTGGTGATACGATAATCCATAGAATAAGTACTCTATAAGGCATGAGGCATAGAAAGAAGCAGAAGACGACAGTGCCCAGCATTAAGATGACTTGTTTTCTTGCGCGTGCGTTGTACGGATCGACCGTTTTGTTCATTACCACCTTGGAAGCTGCCGTGATGAGGTTTCTGGCGATGACGCTATAGAGGATGATAAGGATGATGAGGGGGAGGATGTAGAGGAGGATTATGACCATGAGGAAGAAGCTGATTTCCCAGACGGTGACGGCCTGCGTGAGGCACTGCGAGTACCGAGCCACGCCGTTGCTCCACTCCTTGTGTTCCGCAATGCCCAGGATCGGACTGGAAGAGAGAAGAAGATAGAGAGTTTTGTGAAAAGCTTAAAGAGAAGTGCTAGATGAATCGCGGGGATCGACTATTGGGTCAACAAAGAGTGAAAGAGGTATGTGATGCCCGCGATTGAAGTGCATACATCTTTAGAATATTGTTGCGGCAATATGAAGCGATATATTTAATGTTTACACGTAATAATTAGAAGTCTAAGGGGCTGTTTCATCACCCATTGATTAGTGTTAACTGACGGTTAAATGTGATGCCGTCTCTATTTGTTTTGTTCGAAGAGACGGAGACGGCATCACATTAAACCGTCAGTTAACACTAATCAATGGGTGGTGAAACAGCCCCTAAATGAAAGGTAGAGTTCGTATTGTCGCACCAAGATCGTTTACATAAAAGATATCTATGAAAGTATTTACTGGCAAAGGAAGTGCTATAGAAAAGTCTACAGAAGTTCATAAAAATAAAGATGAGAATATATCTGAAAGATAATACAAGACACACATGATATTTTAGGCTTTATTACGATTGTCAATTTAACTAAGAAAACAAAACAAATCAATATGATAAATATGGCCTGAAGCATCTAATATCATGTGTAGTGGGTGCAAGAATTACAAAGATATAACATTGAAAATGAAGTCGATGCTGATTTTTTTATAACTCTTAAATTGTCATATCAGTAAGCAGAAGAAAATCCCATGACTTAAGAAGTGTAAAAACCTAAGAACAAAGAGACATAATATCACAATTTACGGAAGCCATAAGCAATATTTTGCAGCATATAAATAAGATTTAGGAATAAAGTAATGAGGCGATTGTATCAGAAAAGTTTCCTACTTGAAGGAATAGCGTCAAATTTCTTGCCTCGAACATAGCAACACGTTGGTTTCCTGCACAAACGTCAACGTTTCTCAATATGCGCTGCTATATTCCGAGTCAATCTATTTGACAAGCTAGTCATATCAAGATATAAAAAAAGAATCCCATTACGAGAATAAAATGAAACCATGAAATAGTTCCAAGAAGGCACAATAAAAAGTAAACAGCCAATTCTTCCATGAAGTTCACCGTGAAGCAGCTAATTTGGATCAATTGATTACGATCATTTCATTCGGTCATTGAGCGAATGAGTGAATGGAGAATGGGCAATCTTGTGACGGGGCTTAGTGGCCATCAAAATTGAGTGTCTAAGTTTTTATTATCGCTTTGGTATCCCATTGATTTTACGACGCTACTATATTGCCTTTGCTCGTTTGAATATTATTTATTGCCGCTTAAAAGGCATTGTAAAACTATGAAGTAAATTCAGTAGTTACTAAGCTTTTGAACATAACAAAGCTAAAGGAGTCTTAACACTAAACTTGTCATAAATATTTTTACTGGAATATTTATAGCCGAACGCAACAACTGCGTGATTGTTTAGCCCTTGGGACTCGTAATTTTTAGCATGTATCGATTAAACAGTTACGCTTTAAATACTCGTAAAGGGGTCTTCGATCAAATGTATGATTTGAATTTGCTGCTAAGACAGCTAATATAGAATAAATTGAACAAAACAATACCTTAAAAAACTACTTAGCTTTTCTTTGCAATTTATATCAAGTAGGTACATACCTAAGTAAACTAGTATGGTAGGTATTTGGGCGTTTTCACAAAAACGTGTAGTAACCTTTTCTTTCAAAATGTATTTTCAAAGTGTAATTTTTTCATACAAATTTTATAAGTCAGTTTTGTGACGCTCATACAGAGTCGTATAAAAAAAACGTCACAAAACTGTCATTTTTGATTGGGAAAATTTTAAAATCATCGGAATCGAAAATGCTTTTGATTTTGAGTAGGATAAACCATACAAAGTCGACATGCATACAAAGTATCAACAGTTACCCGTTTCGGGCGTACAATATGTTCAGATAGATTTATATATACCTTAAACTACACATAATAAGGGTACACTTTTTTGTGAAAATAGCCATTTATTAATTTACGGACAACGATCTTTATTGATATAGTGTCCATGAACGAATCAGTGAACGAAAGTGGAGTTTTGTAGTTTGTTTGTTATGAAAATAGCATTACCATAGCAACATTTTACCCGCCAACATTGCCCATCCTCCAAATAGTGTTCATTGTACGAAAATTATACAGAAATTATAGTGATATCGTTACAGCGTTGTAAAAATAAATGGATACGAATAAAGCTTAACGACGGCCATTAACGGAATGTGAACAAACAACTAAAGCGATTTACATCATAGCTGTCACATATAGGTCGTATGTTGCGTAGATATAGATTACTAGGCTTGAAAATAGGCTAAGATATATTCGAAAAGTCTGTCGCATCGTTCAAATAAAGTAATTATAGTTACAATAATATAAAATTTCGAGGGCATTCCCGTTAGGCAAGATGCTCTACAAGTAGGATACACAGCCCTCAGTCGTGTCACGAGTGTCCATGGCGGTCCCCTTTTACCATGACGTCATACTTTACCACCTTATTGCTTGCTACCCTATGTCCCGACAAAAGTATAAAGTTTCCGCTCTTCTTAAGAACATTGTGACGTGGGTTTCAACTATCGCGATTACACGATTGTTCGGATTTTGCCCCAATGGCCCGTTTTTATAAAATTGCACCCTAATACTTGTAGGCACTTTGTATATGTGCAACGGGCAACGGTCGAAAAACGACCAATACTTGCGAACAGCCAATTCAACGCCAGAATTCTCTCTCAAGATTCTCTTTCAAGTCACAAATCTTTTAGTAAAAATAAAGTAATCATGACATACAACAGAGAAAAAAAACAGTACAAATTGTCAACGTGTCTCGCAGCTTTTTTCTACTAAGCCGTTATGTTGACTTACAACGTTTTTACGTGGACGATGCGACATTATGTCAAATATATCACGTTTTATCCGTCTCAATTTTAACCGGCCAAGATTGCCTATTATTTTCAAAGACGTAGCAATCTCATAAACATCTAGAATAACGAAGCTTGGTACGAACCTTGTTTTGCAAAGGGTTTAGGTATTGTCAGATATCCAGCACAAAGCGTTCGCTGCGACTGCGACTCGACGTAAATATAACATGTCCCGTTATGCTTCAACATTTTTAGACATGTTAAGAAGTAGATCCGTATTTAAAGACGTGAACTTGTTACGACCAAAACGCCGTGGTGGCCTAGTGGTTTGACTTATGGCCTCTCAAGCAGAGGATCGTGGTATCAAACCCTCTGAGTTTTTCAAAATTCGTGTGCGAAATTACATTTGAAATTTACCACGAGCTACAGTGAAGGAAAACATCGTGAAACCTGCATTAACCTGCGAAAGATTTCATTGGTGTGTGTGATCTCAATCCGCACTGGGCCCGCGTGGAAACTACGGCCCAAGCCCTCTCATTCTGAGAGGAGGCCTGTGCCCAGCTGTGGGACGTATATAGGCTGGGATGATGACGATGATGATGTTACGACCAAACTAATGGAGCCTTTGAATAATCAAGACTCCGTGTATTTCCGAATAACTAACAATAATAAAGAAGAAAGACGAACATTTTTGCGTTTGCATGTATGTAGAGTGTAATCTTTAGAACTACAATAGGTATACCGATTTTAAAAATTCTTTCAATAAAATAATGCTACGTTATTCCTGATTAACACGCATTTATTTATATCTTAGAAATGTATACGGATTTTACCAAAGGTTATCTGTAAAAAGTTTTTAATTAAATACGCTATTTTATTTGGAAAATCCTATTACTAGGAGGCCAAATCGATACTAAACATCACACTTCGACCAAAGTGTTTGTTGTTAAAACGCGATTGAGGTACCTTCATATAAATTCAAATGCCTAAACTAACATACTGTCAATTAAGGCAAGCGATACTTCATTAACTTTGACATGTTTTGATACACCTGAGTAAGGATTACACACCTCAGTCATGACATTATCCAGCTTGGAACCTTTCTACAATAAATGTACTTATTACTTTATTGATTAAATAGGCATGTTATCATTTATTAAGCAAGGATCATTCATATTCGTCTGCAACATGTCAAAGTTCATGTATTACTATGGGAAAAACGAAATACTTCATCTGTATTTCGATCCCGTCGCAATTTTAGAAATTTTATTTGCAAAAATTACATTCTAAATTAGACCATGATTTTTTTTTGGTGAGAGAAATGATGGCAAGTTTCCAATTCAAACTAGGCCTGCATGAAAAGCATGGGCCTTAGCTCTCTCCTCTCATTCTGAGAGGAGACCTGTGCAGTACTGAACAGGTATTTTAATGCTGTAATGCTACCGTCGCTTTGTCTGTCATTATGTAGATAAACTAATACACGTAACATATCCCTTACGCAGCAATACAGGTGTAGTGAATAATGTTTTGTCGTATTTTGTCGAAAACGTTCATATATTTACAGCTTGCCCATAAAGAGTAGAAATTAAAAAGTGGCAACACTGTAGTGTCATCCCTTTCAAACCAGGGAGCAAAAAAAGGGAGGACACTACAGCCATAAGGCCAAGCTGTATCATCTTGCTTCCTCAATTAGCTTCAGTAAACTTCAGTAAGCTAGTTGAGAAAGCAAGAAGATAAATACGAACTCCGACAAAATACGATGGTAAAACAATATTCAATAGATCTGTACTCTATTCCACATTCTTAACAATTCAAACACAACGAACTTCACATGGCGGCTGCCAGCGCCATCTCTTATTAAACGGAAGCAACAGGCTTTCCCGAGACTTCAATAAACCGACGAAGAATGGTGCAAGACAATATTGAACATTCCCGGGAAAACAAAGGCTCATGAGGCATTGGATTCTTTTAAAATGAAAGCCTCTAGCAATGGAGTGTTATGAATGGGACTGGGGCGATTGTTAGTGTTGAAATAATATTTTCACAAACACTGTATGTAGGTACTTAGCCTTGTAAGTTCTGACTTTTCTTAACATATATAAGTAATATTCATACGTAGGTATATATCATTTAGTGAATACCTTGTATAGCGTGGGGGACGCCACAATAGAATCGCTACTCGCAATAAAAAAAAACATACTATAAAATGCTTTTTATCGATTAAACACAAGAGTGAGGGTCGTTCTCAACCATATCCTTTACTTTACAAGGGCGTTCAGTCAAACTAACAAGCAATTCAATGGTGTGTGTTAAGTTCCCGATCCGCACCGTGACCGCGTGGGAATTACAGCCCAAGCCCTCTTTCTGACAGGTGGCCTGTGCCCAGCAGTGGGACGTATATAGGCTGATGATATTCGGAAATCTATAATATTCGGAAAGACTCCCTGTATGTATATGTAGTACAGTCGGTGCCCTAACATAAGTTTCCACTTTTCTATACAACTAGTATGAAAAAGTGGATACATAAGTTAGGGAACCGACCGTAAATGCATTTAGGTCAACTAACAATGTTGCATTTGTTTGTGTTATAGATAATGTAGGAAGACACCTTGTTATTGGTAAGTGTCCAACACGCACCTGCAGGGCTACTACGAAGTCGAAGTTCGTGTCGTTCGTTCCCTCTGACACTTATACTATTTAATACGAGAGCGAGAGGGACGGTACGACACGAACTTCGATTTTCGTAGTAGCCCCACTACCACGTTGTTCACAAGCAACTGACGTTTTAGAATAGTGACGTACCATATTTATCGAAAAAGCGCTAAATCAAATCGAATCTGGGGCACGTGCTGCGCCATTACAGATATCAGGAAACTTTTCACCCCAACGATTATCCTTTCTCTGTGATATATGGCCTGCCCATTGCCACTTCAACGAGCTAATTCTACATATACCTATGGATATATATGTCAGTGACCCTTGTTCTTCTGTGTATCTCCTCATTTCTGGTTCGATCCCGTAGAGAAATCTCGAGCATAGCTCTCTCCCTAGCTCGCTGATCAATTCTGTCTGAGCCTATTTATAAGCTGCAGCTAATATTGATGGGAAAACGACGCTCTGGAAGGCGGAAGAAATCATGGCTGCGGAATATTAGGGAGTGGAGCGGGATCAGTAGTGCAGAGCAACTGTTCCGGGTGTCTCATAAGATAGGGAGAAGTTTCAAAGCTAACGGCCAACCTCCAGTAATGAAGTGGCACTTTAAGGGCTGTTTCACCATCCATAGATCTCTATTTTTTATGTTCGAATAGACGGAGACGGCATCACATTTAACCATCTGTTAACACTAATTAATGGATGGTGAAACAGCCCCTAAGAATAAGATATTTATCGATTTTATCATTGGCATTTAGAGAGAATATCGGGATAAAAAGTAGTCTATCCGTCATTCCAGAGATTCGGTTCCCGGTATACCAAATTTCATCCAAATCCTTCTAGCCATTTTGGCACGCACGCGCAGTCAAACTCATAAACTTTCGCATTTATAATATTGGTAGGATAACAACATAATAAAAACGTCACCGACAGCTAAACGTGTGTACAAAAAACACATCTTTGGTTTGTCTTGATTAATATGTGCATCCTTGTCTGGCCAACATGGTAGAAATGAGAGCATTGAAGAGCGAGAAACTGGCAACGTTATAGTCGCTTTGTTTTGGGGTTGCCAGCCAAATAAATTATAATAATGGCGGCTGTGGACTTGCGATATTAGAGGTCGTAGGTTCAATATTATGACTAATGAGTTTATTTTCCGAGATTTCAGCTGATTCAGACGTAATGGCGATGTTTTACAGTATTGCTTTCTTGCTACATATGACATTGCTTAGTCATATAAATTAGTAAATCTCGCAACATATAACGATTCTGATTTAACCATGAACAGTTGAACTGGATGGCCATTGAGGCCGAAAAGCTCTTAAATGGACACCGCTGATCGGCGAGCGCAGCGTAGGATGTTCACCAGCGAGATGGATGGATGACCTGGTTCATGGATGCAGGTTGCTTCCAACCGAAGCAACTGGAGGTCTATGGAGAGGTCTCTGTCCAACAGTGGGCGTTCAAATCTAATTAGAGGCTGATGTGATGAAGATGGTTAAAAGTTATTGTGGTATTAAGTTAAAAGCTTAATTAATGGTTACTTGACCTGAAATGTAAATTTCAGAATTAAATTATTATTAAATATTTTTTTAATTTATGACGGTGGAAGCAGTCTACACTTCCACTGAACGTAGATAATAGTTAGTATTTAGTTTTGTAACTAAGGGACCCCATACATCCCTGTATTATTATTATTGTAATTATTTATGTAGAAAAAATGACTTTCTGCCAAGTTTCTTGCGGCGCATTCTTCTTGGCAATGATGGTCTTTCCGAAAGCGCTGGTAGTTTAAAAATGACGTGTAAAAGTGCCCATTGCGGCCTATTTACTGAATAAATGATTTGAATTTTGAATTTGATGATGTTAACAGACATTTCGAAATCAATGTTACCGGTATAAGTTGAAATTGACTTGTCCTAAATTCGTTGGGCTAAAGTTTAATGGTCTTATTTGTTATTGTAGTAGTACATGTCCACCGCCCACAAGTTGCTTATACGGCCTTCAGGAAGACAAACACAAACATTTTTATAGCACTTAACGATTTAACCAAGTTTTCGATTAGTTTGGGCTACAAGTTACTGGCCATGGTAACGTAAGACTAGCCTTTTATTTAACTTCATATGTATGTACACCCTGCAATTTGGATGATTGAGAATTATGATGTCTTTAATACTAGCGAATGTAAGACAAAACTGACCAAAGACATGTTAACAGTGTCATGACAATTTTATTTGACCGTGATCGTCCAAAATCAGGTCATTCACCTACTCTGCGCAGACCAGTGTTAGATAGTTTAGGGGGTCACTCCCATAAAATGCACTGACAACCGACATACATGCAAGTAATGTCCACCAAGTGCCAAGTCGTAAAGCAACGCTTTAGTTAGTGACAGACGGAAGGAAGTGATTTTCTCATGGAATATGAAACACGATAGAGTCAGTTCAACGCCTTAATGCTAAAATAACTTCCATTCTTATATTTTGTAAGTGATAGGATATTAAGTTTAATAAATAAGCATTTCTACATCTACATCTGAAACACAGGAATTTTCGTAGTTCAGGGTAATGTGTGTTATTTGTCCCTTTTAATAAGTGTAGCCCGTAAGTTTGTTAACATTGTATTTTTATGACAGACATATAAAGATTAAATATTAGTTGTACAATGTGTTAATTAAATAAGTGTAAACCTCAGACACAACTGTATTTTTTATTTTGAGGTAATTTAACTATATCCTTAGTCGCCTCTTACGCCAGGAGGAATATATAGGAGGAGGATATAGGTTAAGGTATACCATGGGCGACAGGCTAGCAACCTGTCACTATTGTTCCGTTTTTGTCAAACTTAACACCTAAAATTGCTAAAAGTGGTTCCGAAGCGGTAATGTTTCGTGTGCGCTCTATGCCTACCCCATTTGGGAATACAGGCGTGATGTTAGTGTGTGTGTGTGTGTGTGTGTGTGTGTGTGTGTGTGTATTAATACCTTAACTACCTATATCGAGAATATTAGTAAGTTTTGCCCGTAATTCCACTTGATTTGATTTATAACTCTACTCTCGAAATTTGTACTTGTCAGTTGCGACCAGGCTTGCCAGGTGTACGGATATTTTACCGAACCGTTCGGTATAACAAAAATTCCGAAGTATGGGCGGTTCGGCATTTTTTTCTAATATTTTTTCCCTAATAAACATTTATGCAATCGACAATTGGTGTTGCCGCTTTTTCGCTCACTGACCTGGCAACCCTGGTTGCGACCTTTGCAAATCAAAACTGACAGACAAATGGCCAGGATTAAATTATCAGATAAGTATTATTAAATAATTTGTATTCTCGTAAGATACATTGGCGTATTTTGCAATTGTAAGTTTTAGACTGGACACCGTGAAAAATTGGTTAAATAACCCTCCTTCGGGCAGTCGGGTAAAAACACAACTTGCTTAAGTGATACCTAATGGATTCTAATTCTGAATAAGCTATTTTCGGGTTTTCAGTTACTCCATTAATACTAGCCGTTTTGTCACCAAATTAGTTTTAAATAATATTGATTATAAATATGTATGTTAGTCTGTAAGGTATTTATTGTATGGGCCAAGTTGCTTGCAAATACCTTGTTACCTTGTATGCAGCCGACAGGTTATGGTTTATCAAAAATATTTATAGCGTTATTTAGCGAAAAAAGATTCATGGCAAAAATGTTATTTATTCCTCATTACGAGTATATAAATTGACATACATAGTTGTTTTTCCTGAATTTTCGAAAAATGCTTATATATAATGGAAAGAAGTTCTAAACTGTATAAAAAGATATACTCCTCCATCAATACTCATGCCTGATGCTACGTGTAAACGCGTATTTTTTCAAAACCTGGATATTAAATTTCGTCTCATTAAATGTTTCACGCTAAAAAAATCGCGGGCGCAGCCTAGCTAGTACCTAAGCAAATAAAGTAGCGGCGTAGTAAAGTAAGTAGATGTTGCCTGTGTAGTTATTTTTATTTACTATCTACAAAAACACATTCTCGGAATCCAAGAAACAAAACATATGCAAACACGTAAATGCCACAGATTAATGACTCGATGACATCTGTCCACTTTTTTAAAACCTGACGCGCCACGGGTTTATGGGTTATGCCAAAAACAACAACAACCGATATACTAATTAATTACTAACACCACTTATTCTATTACCAGCGATTGTATATATAGACTGCATGTTTCTTGTTCATAAATATATATGTATATATATCGCTATCGTTGTTTTGTGTGTTTGTGGAGTCGCAGTGCAAGTTAAAACTTGTATTAGTTTGTAAGTAAGTACTGTATTTGTTGTATGTGTAGCATTCTTTTGTGTAAAGATTTTTTTTTTTTTACTTTTTTATCAAAACGGCGCACAAAAATCGTTCACAGCGCGGATTTGTGAACCTTTCATTATAGTTTATTGACGTCCGTGACAGGGGTTGTGTCAAAATAATATTGACGATTGATTGACGCGTTTTGTTCCAAACAGCCAGCCTAGTGCCGTAAGGTACTATATATAGATCTCGTTCCCTATTTTAGGAAAAATTGTCAGAATCTATCATATCAGCCGTAGTCCAAGGCCATAGGCCGCCCATAGACCTCCAGTTACCTTGGTAGGAGGTGGCTTGCATCCACCGTGAACCCGCGGCTTTAACAGAGCCTAGTGCCGTAAGGTACTATATAGATGTCAATGTCATCCATCCATCTCGTTTTATTTTAGGAATCTATACTTATCATCATCATCATATCAGCCGTAGGACGTCCACTGTTGGACATAGGCCGCCCCCGTAGACCTCCAGTTACCTTGGTAGGAGGTGGCTTGCATCCACCGTGAACCGGCGGCTTTAACCAGAGACTGTTCTATATTAACTTAAACATGTAGTAATTTTTGTGATAGGTCTAAGTAGATGTACATAGTATTTTTGCCCCTGACTGTACGGAACATTCGGCGCGCGAGCTCGACGTGCATTTAGCCGTTTTTAAAGTTTCATTTTAATAATAACATATCAAACCTAAATAAGTTAAAAAAGCCGTGGTGGCCGAGTGGTTTGACCTTTTACCTCTCAAACAGAGGACCGTGGGTTCAAACCCCGAGTCGCACCTCTGAGTTTTTCAAAATTCATGTGCGGAATTACATTTGATATTTACCACGAGGTTAACGGTGAAGAAAAACATCGTGAGGAAACCTGCACAAACCTGCGAAGCAATTCAATTGTTTGTGCGAACTTTCCAATCCGCACTGGGCCCGCGTGGGAGTGGGAACTGTGCTCCGAATTGGCGTAACAGTTCAATTCTTGTCACATTTTCAATTTTCACTGGACCCGCGTCGGAACTATAGTCCTAAGCTATCTTATACAGACTAGAAATGAAAAACTAGAAGTAATAAAAATAGTCATTTAGAATAGAACCGTTTTGTAACTACGACGCCACTGAGCGACTTAAAGTTTTCCAACAAATTTGCAAGTGAGCATTTCGTTTTAATATACTAAAACGCAGCCATATCGAATCATATAAATTATTATTCACAAAATTTATCATTCAAATAATTTATTATTCAAATGAGGGTATCAAATAAATTTGGCAATTTTCGACAAATTTAACAGTGCGGTTACAAATGTGTGTAAAGCGAGAATTTGAATTGAATCTCATTTCAATAAAGTCTACGGAATATTGAAACGTCGGAAAATCTGTTTGCTCAAATGTGATTCTGAGGCATGCCAGTAAAGAGTTCTTGAAAGAGGGATGTCACTCACTACATTGTAATAATAAACAATTTATATTTGCACAAAAAAACGTTGAACTGAATCGTACAGTACAGTCGAAGAAACCGACCGAGTCCCGTATCAGGGACCTTTTCATAATCAATTTCAAGTTGATTTCTTTGGCATGACTGTATGGAATCTCAACATGATATTTCCGGCAAAAAAGTTCAAACAGTAAGCAGCGAAAGTTGAGCTGTTTTGATGTTCAAAACGATTATAGACGACGTTACTGCTAAGTTAATAAGGGATATACTTTATTTTAAGCACCACAAAAATAAAAAATAAAAACAAAATACTTTATTTTCAATAACAATTTGTACATAACGTTGTTTAATGTCTGGAGCCTCCTTTTAAGCTTGTTAAAGCCTGTGTCAGGAGGCACCGCTCCTCCATAGTTATAGTCTGCATGTACAGTCAGCATCAAATGCAGCTGGTCACTCTATTACTCTGTCGCATTAACACATTTATCACTCTTGCATGGCGTTACGTACGTGGCTGAAAAGCGACAAACTCCAAAGTGTGCAGCAACTTTTGACGCTGACCGAACTAAGATGGTGTTATATTTTACAAATCAATTTGTGACTGTTACATTCTTATTCTATTATTCTATTACCATTTCTACTAACAGCAGCTAAAACGTAGTAGTTTATTATTAGTTTTTATACTAAGCACATAATAATTATTATGGTGTTAAAGCAACACTTCACAAGATTATACTGTGATTGTTGGCAACACCAACGTCAAGTTTTATATATTCTGTGGGCTTCCCCACTCCCTCTGCTCCTGCAGGGCTACTACGAAACTCGAAACTCGAAGTTCGTATCGTACCGTCCCTCTCGCTCTCGTATTAAATATTATAAGTGTCAGAGGGACCGCCGCACGACACGAACTTCGAGTTTCGAGTTTCGTAGTAGCCCTGCTGTCACGGGTACGAAATACTTGTTGTTGTTACTCCGTCTTGTTGTTCTCTAATTTCACCAACATACCAAGAACCAGAGTTCAACTTTAACTCTTTTGTTTTTTGCAACCGGTCGCTTGAACCAGTTTTCATCTCTCTTCTTCTTCTTAGTCGGACACTCTTGTCAGAGTGGTCGTGGTTGCGCAGACGAGGTACACGGAGAGATGTTCGGTGGGTCGCAGACCCTTTCGAGGACAGCCCTCTTAGCGATGTGCTTCCATTTCTGCCGGTTAGAGGCGTTGCGAGTACACTGGACCATCGTGGACTCAGTAGCTTTTTTAATCAGGTCAGTCCAGCGAGTTGGTGATCGGCCGCGCGCCCTCCTGCCCTCCACCTGCCCCTGAACCACCAATCTCTCCATTGAGTTCTCATTTCTGGAGATGTGACCAAAGAACTTCAGTTTTCATCTACACTCCACGCAAATCCAACAGTGACACTTAATAAATTACCAGATGTCAATACCCAAATCTGGCAACCCTGACTGCCAGTAAAACCTGAATTGGGAACGAAAGCACCAATGGCGCTGAGTCAGTCCTAAAACACTTTCGAGCGAATTTTACTAGCTGCCATATTTCATATGCGACAGTCTAGTCTAGAATCTTTGGTAGCATCTTATCAATATTTTTAAGATTTTAATATACAAGTACAGCCAACAAAAAGTACAGTCAGTAAAAAAAGATTGTATTACAAATGCAATTTATACCAAAAACTTATTTTAGATAGGCACAGCATGTTTTTAATAAACTTCTTTGTATTTGCTGGATGGAAACGTAAATAGTACATTGTGTCTTAAGAGTGGTAAATAAGGAATTACGAACGAGAGTCTATTAGAAGCCCGAAGTCGAAAACGAGGGCTTTAATGAGTCGATGTTCGTAATTCTAGTACCGCCCGTGCGACATACAATGTTTTCACCACATTTTCGAGTAAAATTGTATATTTGTAAAAGAAAAACTAATATTTTTTCAAAAATTGCCGATACCGCTAACTGCGCTCTTGGCAGCGCCAGCTCCCCGCCGTTAGGTATAATTCAGTGTAATAATTTATCACACTTCACATTATATGTTACAGTGCTGTAAAGCGATGCACTAGGTAGTTAAATTCAGATATTTCACACTGAACGATCTCAAATGTCCATTAGTCGATGCCAATGCAAATTTAACGGTCGACAAAAAGCCTCACCGATCAGGGCGTAAAATACAGTTTTATTGCCACAGGGATCAGCGTGGAGGGTGAAAAGTGGTAATTAATTACGTGACAGTGGTGTGTTGAAAGCTGTGAGGTTTAACTGTGTTAATTAAAAAAAGCTACGGAACTTTATATTACGAGAGTTTTAGTAGATGCTGGATCCTGTGAATGCGAATGTTTGTGCGTGAATGTACGGACGTGTTTGCTACTCTTTAACACTATAACGGCTGAACAGACTTAAATTTGGTGTATGTAGAAAACCGATTAACAAAATGTTTCAGTGGTTGACAAATGTTTCTATACATTGGTTTATGTATATTAAAAGTGAAAGGCGTGATTACAATTTGTAGAAAATTTTCCACTAAAAATCTTTTACACTCTCAATCAAACTAACTAAAACAGTAATGAAATAAGGCGGATTCACTTTAAGACACCTTGTATATATTAAATTGTATGTATGTTGTATGTAGGTATAGATCTACTCCAGTGGCGAAGCGTCTATAGAACCCCATTCTCACCGGCTTGCCCAATATTAACAAAATACGACAACAGGAAAATATTTTGATTATTTGATTTATGAAGGATGTGGGCGATCTTTACTTCGGCTTTACCACGGAAATATCTGACGCTACGCCACTGCTACTCATCATCATCATCAGACGGAAAACGTCCACTGTTGGTTAAAGGCCCCCCTTAGAACACCACAATGAACGACAACTCATCACTTGCATTTACCGTTTGCCCGCAACTTTCGCGACGTCGTCAGTCCACCAACGCTTCGGCTTTCGGTTTGTGGTCGCCACTCGAGGACTTTTCTCCCCTAACGATTATCTGTTCTTCAAACGATGTAATTATATATATATACTGTAGGTTAAAAAAATTAAACTCGTGGCTACCTTTGGTATCCCACACAGCTTTCGGCAGTCGCTTTATAGTTCCCAACTTATAAATATTATGATTAATCAAACATTTATAAACATGTGGTTCCTGCGGCCAGCCGTCAATAGCATAAAACTAGATAAATAGCCGAGAGCAATAAAACATCTAAAAATAATCGGTTATTTTCAACGCTGTCAATAACCCCGCATGCCAGGAAATTTAGAGTTGAGGTTCATCATTTGAAAATAAAAAAAGTCCAAACCCAGACGTTTAGAAAAACCGGACAGTACGAAATAACGTTCTGAAGTTAGCATTTTTAAACGCGTTAACAATTTTGTTAATCTACAATAGATAACTTAGGTAAGTACTTTAACGGTACCCTTTTATTTCACCAGGTTTTTTTTACAATCAATGATTCGTTTCACAAATGTTTCATTTGGCCAAATGTATTTTCTTCTGAAACTGAACTATTCAGGTTTATTTCAGGACCATTGTGTACAATCCCCTTAGCTTAGATTAGGTTAGGTTAGTCGTATAAAAATCCTGAAACATTTACAGTTTCATAATAAAATGCATTCGTTCGGCCAAATGAAACATTTGAGAAACAAATCGTTTGTAAAAAATGTTTTGATTAGGTATTACTAAACCTACTTTAACATTTATCAAGTTAAATTATAGAACATGGGCAAATTATAAAGTTGCACAAAGTTTGGAAGATGGACCCAAGGTCCGGACGTGACCGAACAAATCCTAATATGTGGTACCCTACTTAAGTAAAATTGATTGACTTATGAGAAAGAGGGTAAATACGAGTATTTAGGGTGAAACAAGAGGGGCGTAATTTTTTTAACCGACCGCCCGAAGTAGAGAGTACAATGAGTAGTGAGTCGCGTATGTTCGGTCGCGCTTTATACAAAAATCTAGTTTGTGCCACACGGCGACTCAAAATGAGTTGTAGGTGCACAAATAAGACTTTTGTATGAAACCAAAATTACGCGGTGGAAAATACGAGACTCGCAAGTCGCAACTCAAAAATAAAGCTTAAAGTAGACCGATGTAATTTATACACTCTTCGCAAATATAATGAATGACGATCAAATACGTACGACAATCTATAATATGCCTCAAACCGTACCACAACATGAATCCTTAGTATTCCACACAGTTAGATATTTTGGAAGGAAATAAACAAATCAAACAATGTTCTTCAGTAAAACAGTAAGATGTTAACCGCAGTAAAACCGCGCACCAAAAATTTAATTTCCGTTGAAGAAATTATTACCGGACGAAATCATTACTGGTGACAACTTCTGTTCTCTATTAAAAAATTTACGCTAGCTAGCTTATGAAAAGGCATCTTTATTTCATTTTAAAACATTTTGACGGATCTTTTACACGGACAGGTAGTTTATTTACCTTCGCTGCTTTTTCGCCGGACCATCTAACTTTCGACATGTAAGTAAGTAATTGTTTTACATTTAAAAAATTCTTGGTATTTCATGGAATTGCCTAAGGCCCTGTTCACAATATTCCAGTAAAACCGTTCCAGTCGCATGAGTGTTTGAATTGTGACCCCGCAATCACCGCAATGTATCGCTACTGGCACGATTTTACTGGATTAATGTAAACAAGGTCTAAGCGCTGCGATGGACTTCTGATAATATCACACATTAGAGTAGACCAACGCTGGTCTTGTCACAGCTGTAGTCGGTCAGTATCATAGCCCCGTTCAAAGCTGACAGCAAATATTGGAGCGACGATATAATCTCAAACAGGGCCTATAATACGAAGTGCAAAATTCGAACTTCGTATCTTGCCGTCTCGCTGACGCTAATATTATTTAATACAAGAGTAAGAGGGACGGTACGATACAAACTTCGATTTTCGAATTACGTAGTAGCCCCCCGACTCGTTAAGACTGACGTATTGTATCTTTATACCATTTGGTTATCGCCACGCACCTCGCAAATTTGGCAAAAAACCGCGAGCGACACGAGAGCCCGATACAAAATGAGACGAGTCACAAGCTTTATAGTCTCTCGTCTCGTGGCTTCCCTCGCATCTCGCCAGGTCAAAGTAAGGCCTTCTCTCCATGTAGACTGCACGTCATACGCACTACATCGTCAATTGATGCTTGTGTGCAGCTTGCTTGCATCCCACGAGGGAAAGAATGAAACTGTGTCCACGGAAACGCAACGTTTCGTCAGCAGGCTACTACGAAACTCGAAACTCGAACTTCTTGTCGTGCGGTCCCTCTGACACTTATACTATATAATACGAGAGCGAGAAGGACGGTACGATACGAACTTCGAGTTTCGTAGTAGCCCTGCAGCTTCTACGAAGTAATTCTAATAGCCGTAACAGACGATCGAACGGTCCGGCGGACCGAGAGGGACACAACTGTCTGTTAAAGTAAGATGGTGGTATGGATATCCCATTCTAACAGATCGCTGCGTCCCTCTCGGTCCGCCGGACCGTTCGATCGTCAGCAGGGCTACTACGAAACTCAAAACTCGAAGTTCGTATCGTATCATCCCTCTCGCTCTCGTATTAAATAGTATAAGTGTCAGAGGGACCGCACGACACGAACTTCGAGTTTCGAGTTTCGTAGTAGCCCCGCTGTTACGGCTTGAAGCACCGTGGACACAGTTTCGTTCCTTTCTACGCAGGATGCAAGAGCTGCACACAAGCGTCAAACAAATGAGGAAGTCGTGCGTATAAATTATACAGTATGTTTTAAAATTATAGCGAAATATTCCATCAGATAACTGATTCATTTATCTGAACCCCTGTAAAGTTATTTAGAATTCTTTAATTTTTGGTCGACGGATGTAATGTTTCCATCAATGGTTAATGTACTAATTTCAACGAATCAAAGGCATGACATACTCAATGATTTTTTTTACATGATCCTTTATTAAAACTAAATCAACATATCTGCTGAAACATTGCGGATTCGTTTTAAAACACCTTCTATAGCTCATTTTGACCTGGCGAGACGTGAGACTACACACGAGACGAGCAAACGAAGACGCGAGATTCGCATCGCTTTATCTCACTTTTTGACATGAGATTGTCAGCTAAACGCATTACCTCGTGAACAGCGCAGCGAAGAACCAAGCGAGCGCGCAGATGAGGGTAGCCCGAGTTTTGGTGCAAACGTAGCCGGCTCGCAGCGGCTCACAGATGGCGTAGTAGCGCTCGAAACTGATCGCCAGGATGGTGAGGACCGACGCATGCGCAACTGTCAGCTCGATGAAAGGGACGGCGAGACCTGGCGGGACAAAGTGGTTTTATTTACAAATGGCGGTAATATCGTAAAAAATTCCAGATGGCCGTTGGGGCTGAAAAGTTTTTGAATGGAGACCGCGGATCGGCAAGCGCAGCATAACCGTAAAAGTAACAAAATTTGGAGTTGAAATAAAAATTACAAAAAGACTCCACGCGCACCACCACGCAAAATCCTTAAAATTAGGATTAAGGACTCACTTTTATTATTGTAAAATGCTTTTTGTTTTTTTTGGTTGAAATAAACAGCTATATTTTTTTTATTATTTTACTCCAAAAACCAATCTTACGACGATGATGATCAGAAGATTTTCATTTTGTGGTAAGTTTATCTTCATCGTCTCCGGCTTATATAGACACAGGCCTCCTCTCGGTAGCTTCACACATACCATTGAATCGCTTCGCAAGCAGCTCCTTATGATTTTTTGCTTACGGAAAGCAAGCTCATAGTAAATCTCAAATGTACTTTTCTCATTACTTTTCCTTGTTAAGTAAAATTCACATATGTATTTTAAGTATTATTCAATAAGTATAATTATTATACTATCCGTTTATTACGCAATTAGTTATGTAAACCAAGTAATATGTTCAGAAAATAGCTGCAGCAGCTGTTTGTTGTTATACATTCCTTCTTATACCTACCGATTGAACACGTATGTAAATTGAAATTATGCATTTCGTTTATATGCCAAATGATATTAGTATAATTGTTGTTATGCAAATCATTACACACCCAAATAAAATAACTACACAGTCGCATTGAGGATATAAATGCGTACTTATGTTATACGTGATAAATCCACCGTATAACTGGACATAAGAATCAATAAAACCATCTTCACTGCGTAACCTGCTCACACTTGACAGACTCCTATATTATAGTCATAAAATCAAATTGCGAGACCATACCCTTTTCTTGAAAGAATTGTTTTAGGCAAAAGCCCCCTGGCAACTGAAAACATTGAGATTCCTTTTCATAAATAGTGCCTGATATAGAAATACCTACTATTGACACAGACCCAAAGGGACCGGATCCATCATTTCCTCCCGGAAAGCAAAAAACGGGGTTCGGAGAAACCTTATAAATTGCCACACCTTGAAATATGACTTGCTCGGAAAATTATCTGACTTCCTTTGCGTAGGGTTTAGAATTGAGTTTTAATAAAATGTTTTTTTCAGCAAGATACCAGTAAGGGCTCGGTCATCGTGGATTTATTTACGGCCGAATGAACCTATCGCTATGTACCTAGGTAAAGATCTAGTGCACAGTTCGTAAAAAAAAAATACGCCCAACATTTGGCATCACAATCCAGCACGGAAATGGTAGCCAGCCTTATGGGCATTCTTCCGCAGGGGCAAGACTTAGACGAGTGGTATATAAAGTTAGGTTATTTTTTGGTTCATCATCATCATGTCAGCCGAAAGACGACCACTTCTGGACATAGGCCTCCCCCAAGGCTCTCCACTCAGACCGGTCTTGTGCTTTTCGCATCCACCGCGATCCCGCGAGGTCGTGTTGGAGGCCTACTGACAGCTCGTCTATTATAAATGCGAAAGTTTGTAAATCTGTTTGTTTGTTTGTTACTTCATCACGTCTAAACCGCTGAACCGATTTAGATGAAATTCGGTATACAGATAGTTTGAGTCCTGGGGAAGGACATCGGATAGTTTTTATCCCGGAAAATTTCATAGTTCCGGCGCGATTCTACGCGGACGGAGTCGCGGGTAACGGCTAGTATTAAAATAAAAACATCCGTTGCTATCGTGAAGATTCCCGATACACGACTACTTTCGAATACTGTCGACGTGTCTATGAATATTAAACAAATGTGGTACTTTATTTATTAGTGACAAACTGAAGTATTTGAAGACGAGTTTGAAGTAAGTTCACATTGAGATGTTATAACCCCCACGATCAAATTATATAAAAAATGTAATGTAAACAAAAATCGAACGAAAATCTGGACTAATTTAGGTGCTAACCACTCTATATCGATGCGACTGCCCTACGCTGTTTCAATGGGTACTGAGGTTAGGGTTATTGATTAAGATAAGGAAGCATTATTCACTACATTATACAACATAAGAGGTGGAATCAGTTACGGTTTTAGGAAAATACAGACTAGTGGGCAGAAACTTTATAGGTCAGCAAATACACGTCTCAAATCGCATAGTTGTCGACGAGCGCTAAGCAATATTTGAGTCGGAAGTTTGTCTTGAAATGGCGCCAATGTGTAAACTTTGATGCTACATTTTAGTATTACCTAGAACCGTGATAGTGTTTTAGTCCAATATTCGGATATCGTATTGTCGTATAATACCTACTTGAACTTACAGTTTAACGATTGAGAAGTTTTGACAAACATGTTCATGTCTTTTTGGAGGAATTTGGAAGACATTTTTAGAGGAATTGAGTCAATACGAGTACAAGCGTAAAGCTAAACTTTTTTTACGCATCATTCACTCTGAAATCATTTGTATTTGCTTTCATTATTAGAAGCGATGCGTTTTTTACCCTTTACCTATTGCATATTCAAAGATAATTATACTTAATGAGTGTGAATAAATTCCAGTGCTTACAGAATCTAGCCAGTTTTTAGGGTTCCGGAGCCAAAACGGCAAAAACGGAACCCTTATAGTTTTGCCATGTCTGTCTGTCTGTCTGTCTGTCTGTCCGCTCGCGGATTTGCTCAGGGACTATCAATGCTAGAACGCTGTAGTTTTGCACGGATATATATGTAAACTATGCCGACCAAATGGTACAATAAAAAATAAAATAAAAAAAATTTTTTTAGGTTACCTCCCATAGTCGTAAAGTGGGGGTGTTTTTTTTTCTCATCCAACTCTATAGTGTGGGGTATCGATGGATAGGTCTTTTGAAACCATTAGGGGTTTCCTTAGACAATTATCCGATTCAGTGATTTGTTTGCGAAATATTCAACTTTAAAGTGCATATTTTCATTAAAATCGAGCGTCCCCCCCCTCTGAAATCTAAACCGGTGGGTGGAAAAAATTTAAAAAAGTCAGAATGGTAGTTAGTATATCAAACTTTCAAGGAAAACTATAACGGTTAAGTTTGCTTAAAAATTATTAGTAGTTTAAGATTAAATAGCAGCCTAAGGTATAAAATATACCTAAACTATGGAAGATTCCGTATAAAATACGAAATCCTTAGAAAAATATTACTTATTTTTTTCGTAATGGCTACGGAATCCTATTTCGGGCGTGTCCGACACGCTCTTGGCCGGTTTTTTAAGATCGTTTCACAAAAATTACATGATTTTAGTACTCGTAGTAGTACGAAGCCAGAACAATTTAAATTGCATCAACCACTTATACAATAAGTAGTCCTACCTAATAGTTAGTGCAAGTTCGATTGGTTCGATATAGACAAACAGACATAATTTTCATTGTTACAGTTAGTTAAGCTATCTTAGGTTAGTTCTTTTTTATGTATGTAAACTCATAATTGTACAAGGTTAGTTAACATTGTTTTTAAATAAATTTATGTAATCAATTATATATAGATAGATACATACTTAAATGCAATAAATATAATTATATAAACAGACATTAAAAAGAAATCTGATTTTTTTATTCGGGGTCCCATAAGGTCTACCTACCCAAGTTTCTAGGGCAAGTGGAAGTAGTAGGTACCTTATAGTACTTACGACAATTTGTATCAGAACCCACCGTTGTTAAACACTGTATCTTTTTGATTGCACTGACTTAGGAGTTTGTTTTTTCCCTGCTCTAAGATGTATCAGACCTGAGAATGTGATATTGTTTTTTTTTATGCTCATAAATTTTTCTTTATTCATTCAACAGTTAATAATTTTATTTCCAGAACAATACAGGTCCAACTATAAAAAGGTGTATTAGGTGCAATAAAATTAAATAAACTAAAACTATAATAAATCTAAAAATGGACCCTGCGGCATGGTACCAAAGATGCTGGCAGCATTTCCCCGCTGGATCGCAAGACTGATGCGTTGAGCGAGGAAACTGCCAGCTCTTCGGTCTCCTGTGGTATCTCTGAGTCTCTTTGATAGATCTTTGAAGAGACTCAGAGCGCCAGGGCCCCACGGACCAAGGGTCTCGACGCCGAAAGGTACAAAATCATATTCGGCACCGAGACCACTGTATTTTCCTGCTATATTGATTTTAGCTTGATGCATCCGCCTATTCCTGAGAAAAAGGCTCCTGGATGTTAAGACACGGAAAGTATGCATAAAGCATTTTCACATCGCAAAATAAAGCTGTACACGATTTCATTAAGTGTTCCTTATTTCTTACTAGCCGTTACTCGCGACTCCGTCCGAGCATTCGTTTATCGCGATCCCGCGGGAACTATGCGATTTTCCGGGATGAAAACTACCCTATGTCCTTCTCCGGGACTCAAACTATCGTTATACCGAGTTTCATCTAAATCAGTTCAGTGGTTTAGACGTGATGAAGTAACAAACAAACAAACAGACTTACAAACTTTCGCTTTTATAATATTAGTGAGATTTGACACACTGGACGAACAGACAGACGGACGGGCGGGTGGATAAAGCGATCTTATAAGGGTTCCGTTTTTGCTGATTGAGGTAGGAACTGTAAATAAGTATCTAAACATAGAAAGAATTATGATTATGATAATAATACACTTGCATTTTGCACTAATGCAGTCCGACATAGATATCATGCTCCAGTTAACGTGTGAATATGAATACAGCATGGTTTATGCATTATTTAAACATTTTTGCATAATTGATTTACTGGTGCCTTCAATGTATGAGCATATGGAGTAACGTTAGCTTATAATTCTATTATTGCTTTTAATTAAATGCGAAAGCAGTAACTAAGGAATTATTGCCAAAGGTAATAAAGTGATCGGTACTTAAGGCGTTAAGAGTCCCCGGTACGCTCCCGTCCTCATACAAACGTAGTTTCGTTCTAATTTACAGCAGCACTACAGATCAAAACGCAACTTTGCAACTGTAATGGGCGAAGCCATTACGATGCTTAATAATTAGGTTTGGTTAAAATAAATGTAACGGAAAAAACAATAACGAATTTTCATTTCTCATACAAAAGTTAAAATTGATGTGATTTTATTTTGTTAGATTGAATATGAACGAAAACTAATTATACGCATCAAAATAGCTGCTCCCATTATAGTCGCAAAGTTTTTTTTTGTTTCAGTGTGTTGTTTGTTTTCCGAAAGATATGCCCAAAATAGATCGATTGCTCGCCCCGGAAAGACCCCACACAGCAAATTTGGTCGAAATGGTTAAAGCTGGCTCATACTATGACTGACATACGCTGACTCTTATATGAAGGGTCCACGGAGTCACCTTTTTTTAAAATTTAGATTTCAATCTCAAAATGTAGAGCTCGCAAAGTACTATGACTTACCATTGAATTAAATAATCTGAAAACAATATAAAACATAAATTGAAAATACAAACTGAAATATAGATGCACAGAAAAACCAGAAAAATAAGACCATCACTGGGAATCGAACCCGAAAAACTTTCTCGATGAGAGCTACGGCATAGATGTCGCTAGCGTCACTGCTTAAGTGGCTAAATAAGAAACAAACAAGCTGAGATATGAGGTGCATAGGGAAAATTCATGTCGGTACCGTTGACCATCAGTGGTGTAGCGGTATAGCACGCGGTACGGAATACCGAGGACCTGGGTTCGATTCCCAGTGATGGTCTTATTTTTCTGGTTTTTCTGTGCATCTATATTTCAGTTTGTATTTTCAATTTAGGTTTTACGGGATGACCGTAAAAGTAAAAATTTGGAATTGAAATAAAAAATACAAAAAAAAAAAGATTCCAAAAAACCAATCTTAATATAAAACATATTTTTTTAACTTTTTAAATAAATGGTAACTATAGTAATTGTTCGTGATGACTAACTTTCAAACCGCTATAACTCAAAAAGTTGCTTAGGTGACTAGACACGTTCGTTCCGTGGATTCTCATATTATTTAATACGAAAGTAAGAGGGACGGTACGATACAAACTTCGATTTTCGAATTTCGTAGTGGCTTCCCTGTTTCTGAGATCCCGATATAAATAAATAATACAAGAATTGCTCATCTAAAGATAAAAGATTGAATATAAAAATATTAGGTGTCATACTTCATGTTTCGCAATCAAACTAAAAATATTCACCAATTGCATACTAATCAATTTCAACGACTGTACAACGCCTTTGTAAAGACGTATCTCCAGTTATGTTATATTCGAATACAAACCTAATATATTCACAACGCAGTGTAAACTGAACCAACAGTCCGAAGAAACAAATATCTCTAGATACATCTCTCATTTTAATCTGAGACTTCAAAGCAACAATCAAACAAAACATATTACAGAAAGATTTATTGACACAATTCCAAACCTTCCAGCCGTTTGAATCAACTTTGAATATACGCGAACTAATTAACGTTCAGATGTGACCGACCGTGAGTTATGGCGCTGACTGTATTCGTGCAATTACGCAATGGATTGGAAACGGCAGTGTTTGTGACTGTACCTACTGCAGGGTTGGCAAAAAGCAAAGCAGTATGTATGTAATGTAAACTCTTTATTGGATTGCCTGCTCGTTGGCCCAAAAAAATTGTACATACTATATACGCCCGTGGTATGAAGCTGTTCTGCTATTGCGGCGTTCTTAGGAAGATATTTGTTCAACAGTGGCTGATGATGATGATGATGATTTAAAATGGTAACGCTAGGTCTAGATGACTCAGGCGTAAAATCGTCAAAGATAGAAGAGGCCTATATCCAAGATGAGAACACTAAAAGGTGATTATGACTACACATGGTAATATGTAATTTAATGTACATGAGGTAGGTATACCTAGTGCCATCCACAAAGACGCGTGATTTTGTTAAAATTAAACATTAATAACATTGTAATAAGAACCACGGCACGCGTCATCGTGAATGACTACCTATAGGTACTATCAAATCATTTGATTCCTGACCTATGACTTGTTCTTCGAAAAGTTTCCCAAGTGGTTCACGATTCACTTGATTTGATTGTATATATTTTTTCATTTTTTTTACATATATAACTGACCGTGATTGACCCACCATTAAGATACACCATTGACCATTGAGATCACCTGATGTTAAGCGCAGATGAGGCCAAAGGTTGTATCTCATCGGTTCAGTAACAGCCTATTCACTCTAGCCTTGAAGAGCCCTAGATTATATTTATCCGAAAATACAGACGACGGGAGCGAATTCAATTCTTTAGCAGTTCGCATTAACACAAACTTACATTTAGTTAAATAATGTACATTAAATAAAATATTGAACTTTTATGAATCGATTTATATAACGCCTCAGTTTGCTTAGAAACCCTTTTCAGTATTGGAGGTCAGTTACTAACTACCGTATTTGTTTAAGAGAAGCGGAAGGATTTTCCGAAACTTTTAATTGACATTTTTTAAGAGATTCCTCCAATTATTTTACCCGGCAACTCATCAAAAGAATGATCCGCGTAACAGTTTTAAAGAACAATTAATTTCACTGAAACTTATTAAAGTTGTTTTTCTTTAATGCTGGTGTTATTGCGTCGAATTTAATAAATGAGGGTCTCCGTGACAAGCTCTCGTGAAATTCTTTGACAACTTTGACATTTTGTGTCAAGTTTAGGATTGGGGCGTTTTCAAAAAAACTTCTTTTTTTGAAATTTTGGAAAAATATGGTTTTTCCTACTCAGAATCAAGAGCACAATCGATTCCGATAGTTTAAAAAAGCACAAAGTAGCACAAAGGTTCCACCATGGGTTATGATTCAATTTGCTCGACTGTACCTGCAAAACTAAAGCAATTTCTAGGTCGTCTTTTTGATTCAAGTCTTTAAACGCAGCTAAGTGGTCCCACTATCGTCTTTAAAAGTTTAATTTGAAGCATCCTAGTTTAACTAGTTTGGAACTAAACGGAGTTAAAAGTTTTTCTAGCTGCTCTCATTCATAAATATGGCCAGATGTAACATAGAGTCAGACCAGTGGTACCATCAGCCAAATAAGTGGTCTATCAATTTTTAAACAAGTTCCTATCAAATGAATATGTCGTTAAAGTCGAACTTTCAAGTTGACAGACACGTCTATTGGCATTATTGTTTTATGACATGCAAACGATTATCAACTTTAGGGTGGTAGACCACATATTTGGCTGATGGTACAAGCAATGTAAAGCAAACATCGATCTAGCAACCTGAGGAATATGTTTGTCATGAACCGATTATCATCATCCCAGCCTATTTACGTCCCACTGCTGGGCACAGGCCTCCTCTCAGAATGAGAGGGCTTGGGCCGTAGTTCCCACGCGGGCCCAGTGCGGATTAGGAACTTCACACATACCACTGAATTACTTCACAAGTGTGAGCAGGTTTCCTCACGAACTCCTCATGAACCGATAGAAACGCTTCATTTACCTCCTCGCCTCGCTCAACGTAGTTCTAGTTAGTGACACATTTCTTCGCAACGCATCCTCACAAACCTTCGCGTACGTTTACGCTGGAAAATCAGCGTTGCTGCACCCACTGTGTAGCAACACATGCTGAGTGGAGACCCTTTTTCGGTGACAATTGGTGTCATCACCATGCAGTTTATTGTAATTTTGCTTATATAGTAATATATTATTGTTTTTTGTGTTTGGTGGTGGTACTGTTGGGACCGTTAATAAATAATTTTTCTTTCTTTCTTTCTTTTCAGCCTAAAAATCAGTCGAATTTATACTCGCTCAATATGTTTGTGTAATGTCAATGTAAACATTATTATCATTCTTTATATTTTTTTATAAATAAAAATGAATCGTAAAATGTGTTGCTAAGCGCAAAACTCGGGAACGGCTGGACGGATTTCGCTTATTCTTATTTTGTTGTGTTCGTTATTGTCAGGAGAAGGTTTTTATGGAAGAAAACTTAGAAAAATTACAACGGGGGCGAAGCCGCGGGCAACAGCTAGTTATCAATAAATAAATATTAAAAATGCTTACAAAGAAACAGGCAAAAGAGAGGAACTTGAATCATTCCTTATCCATGTCCGTGATAATGGAAGTGATAGAGAGGCTTTGAATTTCTTAAGTCAGATTTTTACCATGGCTCAGATCATTCTGAATGAATAAGGATCAATGTCAATGTGAGCTGTCTCTTTTTATTCAATTTTATTTCATTTGTACAATGTGCGAATATTTGCGCGCATGTGTTACCCCCTGTTACTTTTATAACAGACATTTTTTTAAACATGTGTTGCTAATGATTATGTTTCTTTAATTTCCATGATTGACTGGTCAGACTTTGACGTTGCTTTATGGCCTCAAAACCTCTAAAAAATACAGTAAATGCGTCACCATTCTGGGTAACGGTTTATGTTCTTTGACCTGAATCAAACCAATTTCGCTGCGATTCTCAAATTTAATATCTGCCATATCTCCGACAACTTTTGATATATCCTACCTTCGACCGCGGCCTTATTATAGGCATAAAATAGTGGTTTGTCACGGCTCAGTTACTTTATGGTTGGTCTTTTTACTCGACTGGCCGAGGGAAGGTTATTTCAAGCGCATTGTCTATTTTCTTTGGTCCTCCCTATAGGTCAAAGGGCTGGACGGTTTTCAACATGAAGATTGTCATTAGATTTGTCAAAACTTTCGGAGTGACTCCATTTTAAAATATATATCAAAATGACATCCGTGAAAAAAATTTAGAAGGGAATATATGGATGGTGGAAGGAGGAAGGGATGTTTTCCTTCAGCATAAATCTAATGGTAAATTTGTAATGGCTTGTAACAACTTGTGATAATAACGATCAACTTAGAAACGTTGAAAAACCGCCGACATTGTCATTTCAAAGTCAGTATCTCAAAAACGGGTAAACCAACTTCGATGAAACGTAACTAAGAACCATCGCAAGGAAACTGGTTTTCACATAACGGAAAACCTCCGTCTCATCGACATCGCTCCATCCATTTTAGAGCTATGATGCCACAGACATACCTTGACGTCTAACTAAAACTTCTTTTTTTGCATGCAGCGGTTAAAAACAAACTTTACAATTGAACATAAAGTCGTTTTCACATCAAAATTCACAAAGCACTCTATATGAAGAACGTCATAAAACCGCCAAGTCTTTAAGATTCTTAGTAGGTATATTTATTTCAATTCCTCAATTACTTTACCCAGAAAGCAATTACCCGCTTAAACTTTATGACACCTAATTAGAGCGGATTGCGGCTTCTTTATGTCGTTACAGCTAACGCAATGTGAACTTAAAGCGCCGGTAATAAGGCAGAGTATGATAGAGAGGATTTGTTTGGTGGGAGTCGGCATGTGGCGCGAATGGTCACCTATTAAGCATTGTAATTTGGGGGTGTCAGTGAGAGCGAGTTCATAAGAAGAGCGTGTTCATAAGCAGAGCGGTTTAGCCATTCAAAGTTTTGTTTTAAAACTCATGCTTAAATTATAAGAGACCAGCGCCTTAGACGAAATTAATAACCCTTTTATTAGCTTCGTTTAAGTATAATTTTGAAAAATTTTGTACTATACAACTCCAGTGTAAGTAAAGTAAGAAAACTTACTAAAAAACTGTCCACTACAACTACAAATAAAGGTCGTACATAAGCCGAGTTTAGCTTGCAAAAAAATTACTTATAGGTTCAAATGCATGGAAAGAGAAAGAAATATCGAGACTTTATCATTAACTGAAAAAAAATCAGTGGTGTGTGTAAAACTGAGCCAGCTTGAGCACTACGGCCCAAGCCCTTTCGCTCTGAGAGGAGTTATATATGTGCCCTACAGTGCAGCAGGCCATATGTATAGACAAAGAAGACCTTACCCTTAATTTGGCAGTGTATGCCACAATGAACATGACACAAGACTATTTTTTTTTTATGTAGAAGTTTTCGGACTTTAAGGTAACGTCGAGGTTTGAATCATGAACTTTTTTGATTTTGTCAAATTAAGGGTCACTAAATTATGAAACTTGCCGCTTACACTGGCGACCCAACTCATACCTTAGTTAACTCCGCAAACTGACAAATAAAATATAGGCTTGTTCGAAAGCAATTTGTTTTGTTGTTGGGAACAGAACAATACACTATTAGCTGGATTAGACGGTCGAATGATCGCTGATCACAGCAATTTGTTAACTCGAAGTAAACCACATAACTTACTCTTGTTTTGCCCACAACAAAAAGCACTACAATAAAATTCGTAACAAGTTTACTTAACCAGTAGAGAAACAAAGTCATCAACATAGCTTACACAAGCAAGTTTAAGTGGCAGTTGCGGCTGAGGGATGATATCACAAGATGAGCAACAGCATCTTCTTCAACTGAAACAACTGGTGGTCTGTGGGCATTTGGGGAAAGCCTATGTCCGATAGTGGACGTCCTAAGACTGAATGATGGTGATGATTAAGTGGCAGTTGGCAGGCCATATCTGTCGAAGGACCAATAACCACTGGGCTAACAAATATTTAGCACTTAATGTAAAACTTTTACGTGTTACGTGTAAAACTCGAGCATTAAACCCTTTTTCCCCTTGACGTGTCTATTCACCCTCGCCATACCGGCTCGGGTGGCTATATAAACGGCTCGTTTAATGCTCTTGTTGTACAATCTACTATTTCACTTCTCATGCTCGTAAAGTTCGTATTTATGATAAATCTAGGCGACTTAAAATTACTTTTTATGCTCGTGCATAAAAAAAAACTTCGTCTAAGACTAAGGCAATCAGGTGTAAACAGCCATAAACAAAGAAGTAAGTACATCTTTTTTTTAATAGTTTTTAATTTATATAAAACAAAATCAACCAAATAAATCGAAATAGATCAATAAAATTATTTTTTATAATTATATACCTACTAATGCATGAACAACAAATGGTACATAGTACATAGTGTTTCCACTGTTGCTATTTCATTTCCGCGCCGTCGAAGTGAAAAGTAGATTGTAGAACTCGAGCATTAAACCTATTTTCCCCTCGACTCGACGTGTCTATCCACCCTCGCCGTACCGGCGTGATATGAACGTCTCGGGTAAAATGGCTCGTTTTATGCTCTCGTTATACAATCTACTATTAGAACCCACTCAAATTAAGCTTTTCAACAAAGATATTTAAATGCATAACAGTATGCCCAATGCATTTTGTTATTCATTACAGAGTCATATCAATTTCTTATCGATATTACTCGATGCTAATATGCCGACTTTATTTAAAGAATGGCCAGGCGCATATCGGACTACGCACAAGTTTGGGTTCCGTAGTCGATATTAAATTAAATTAGTTAAAATAACGATCGCCAAGTCGCTGGCAAGAAAAAAGCTATTTTCATGAGAACATCATATCATTATATTCGATTGTGTATGAATGGCAGTTTTTTTTGACGGTTTTTAGGGTTCCGAAGCCAAAATGGCTATGGCTTATAGTTTCGCCATGTCTGTCTATCTGTCTGTCCGTCCGTCCGCGGCTTTGCTCAGGGACTATCAATGCTAGAAAGCTGTAATTTTTCACGGATATATAATATGTAAACTATGCCGACAAAATGGTACAAAAAAACTAAAAAAAAAATTTTTTGTGATACCTCCCATAGGCGTAAAGTGGGGGTGTTCTTTTTTTCTCATCCAACCCTATAGTGTGGGGTATCGTTGGATAGGTCTTTTAAAGCAGACCAGGGGTTTGCTAAGACAATTTTTTGATTCATTGATTTTTTTGCGAAATATTCAATTTGTAAGTGCAAAATTTCATTAAAATCGAGCGTCCCCCCCCTCTAAAATCTAAACCGGTGGGTGGAAAATTAAAAAAAAATCAGGATGGTAGTAAGTATATCAAACTTTCAAGGAAAACTATAACGGCTAAGTTTGCTTGAGAATTATTAGTAGTTTTACTCTTAAATAGCAGCCTAAGGTATAAAATATACCTAAATTTGGAAGATTCCGTATAAAATACGAAATCCTTAGAAAAATATTACTTAATTTTTTCGTAATGGCTACGGAACCCTATTTTGGGCGTGCCCGACACGCTCTTGGCCGCATTTTTATTGCAGGTGGCAGGACCTTGATGTTCAAGGTCCGCCCGGATTGCTACCATCATCTTGCTCGCTAACCCTGCCGTGAAGCAGCAATGCTTGCACTGTTATGTTTCAGCCTGGAAAGTAATACAGCCGGTGAAATTACTGGCACGTGAGGTATTCCATCTTAGGCCTCTAGGTTGGCAACGCGTCTGCAATACCCCTGGTGTTGCAGATGTTTATGAGACCCACTTGCTCGTTTGCCATCCAGTCGAATAAAAAAAATAAAAAAATATCAGAAACTTCTATGAGAGTAATGTTATTTGGGTATATATTTTTAATTAAAATACCACAAACAAATCGGGATGAATGTTCGAAGGGACGGTCGGACGTTGTTAGTGTTGACTCGGTGTGATGGGGTGACAATTAAAAATGACCAAGTGCGGGTAGTTCGAGATACGAGTGCCGGTACTATTTGTAATCAAGTGCGGGTAGTTCGAAGGACTCCCGCTGCTAGGCAGACTTAACACCCCACGCTTCAGTCTACTCATAACCACTGCAATGTGGTCGAAAAAATATTAAAAATAGAAATAGAATCATTTATTCGTGACAAAACAAAAATGTATTAAAATTTAAAAAAAGTTATATGTCACAAAATGAAACGAAACGTCGAGGTAAATATTACTCGTGTATTTAGCGTGATACCCTGTTTATAGTATTTTAACTATGAGTAAAAATCACGAAAGTTTAAGACATTAGGTACGTATATTTTTTTTTCTTGAAACTACTTTATGCTCTACAGCCTTCATCACCATCATCCCAGCCTATTTACTTTCCACTGCTGGGCACAAGCCTCCTCTCAGAATGCGAGGGCTGCAGCCTCAGCGCTACAGTCTTGGTTTTCCCATAATATTTTGTTGCTAAAATTGTAGCTATACCCGATGAATAAAAAAATTTCCACCCTGTATTGCCGAACATCAACAGTAAAAATATATAAATAACAAAGTTTCCTTTTGACATGTTGACTACGGAACCCTAAAAACGCGGGCTTCATTAACATTCTAATTAACTTTCTGTACTTAGCTACTGTTTTATTTCGATTAATAAGATACCGTTATTTATTTTGAAAGTATTGGCGCCGAGAAGCTTTTCCTTTGTCTTTTATGAGCTTTTGTTTGAGTCTCGTTATTCTGATAAAGAAATTTTTACGGAGCATCCTGGCCTATACATATTCTGGGGCAGATTTTTTACAAAACCTTGGAATTTAAGGTTCTTACGGCCTCCATACATCCTCATATCATCACATCTCACAACTCAGCCTATATACATCTCAGTGCAGGACACGGGCCTCCTCTAACGCTGCGGCTTCACTGAGGCGGACACGAGCGGAGCGGAGGGGAGAAATGTACGATCGACTAATCATACTAGTTGAAATTCACTTGAAATTTCACATCTCGGAGACGATGACTGGTCGATCCCTACACGTGCTCTCTCCGCTTTGCTTGTCTCCGCCTCAGTGGAGCTGCAGCCTTAGATAGGGCTTGTCTGCTTAGTATGCCAAATTTCAAGTCAATTTGACTAATGAAAGTGGGTCAAAATTTTGACCCGGATACACATAGCAAGTTAAATAAAATCTTGTAATAACCCGGCCTTGATTTCCCGCCTACCTTTTGCCAGTCAGATATTACAAAACTTCTCCACACCTGCGTAACTCTAGGGCTGATTAGCGGTTAAGTTTTAATTTATGTCCTTTCGTGCCAGGAACAGCCTGTTAGGCCTAAGTTTTGGAAACTAATTTCCCTTCATGGTTTGAGTCCAAAAACCCACCCGCTGCGACTAAACTTATAAATAGTAATACATTTCGTGCGTTCCCTAATAACTGCAGTTCAATGAGAGCTTTGGACAGGCAATGAACAGAGAATTTGCTCGCCGCGTCGCCGATTGCGCGTAGTAGTGGCCTTAGGGGCCGTGCATATTCGTACGTACACCTTCCAAAGTAAATACAGAATAGTAACCGTTTTCAGGCGCGTACATAAATGGCTTGCACTGTTGTGTTTCGGCGTGGAGAGCAAGACAGCCGGTGAAATTACTGGCACTTGAGGTATCCCATCTTAGACCTCTAGGTTGGCAACGCATCTGCAATCCCCCTGGTGTTGCAGGTGTCTATGGGCGGTGGTAATCTCTTACCATCAGGAGACCCACTTGCTCGTTTGCCATCCAGTCGAATAACAAAAAAATACAGTGAGGGAATCCGCATACACCTATTATGATATTACGTATTTTTACAGGTGGTAGGACCTTGTGCAAGGCCCGCCCGTATGGCTACCACCATCTTGCTCGCTAATCCTGCCGTGAAGCAGCAGTGCTTACACTGTTGTGTTTCGGCGTGGAGAGTAAGGCAGCCGGTGAAATTACTGGCACTTGAGGTATCCCATCTTAGGCCTCTAGGTTGGCAACGCATCTGCAATCCCCCTGGTGTTGCAGATGTTTATGGGCGGTGGTGATCTCTTACCATCAGGAGACCCACTTGCTCGTTTGCCTTCCAGTCGTATAAAAAAAATTCAATGGTGTGTGTGTGGAGTTTCCAAACCTTACTGGGCCCGCGTGAGAACTTCAGCCTAAACACTCAGTTTAATATAAAGCCGGAGCCCAGCAGTGAAATTCATATATTTAGGTCTGAAAGTAATTGTAAAGTAGGTACAGTACAGCAAAGTGACACAACAAAGAAATAAAATGAAATGAAAAAGAAAGTTTATTCGGGACACAAATAATGGATAAAACAAAAAAAAGCAAAATAAAATAAAATGAGAATACAAAATGCTAAAAAAATACTAAAAAATTAGGAATACTTATTTGTTTGTGCCCGAAATGGTCCCGCCTCAGCATAAAATGCGGATTCCTTGGGTGGAGCCAGCGCTGGTCTTCCGGCGAGACCGTAATATAGACCAAAGCCTGCATAAATATCTGATACGACTCTTTGTAGGGCCAGTAGGACGTGTCAGATACTCAGATACTTTAGGCAGTTGGTTTCACCGCAGCGCATTCTGAATTAGCGCTGCCTACACTGCTGCCTCAATGCACGCCATAGTGTGGCAGATATCATGTCGGTGACTGTACCAACGTAAACATTACCTATCAGATGTTTATTAGATTAGATTTTTTAGAAAAATATGGCTCTGTCCATTGGAGGACAATTTTGCCAGTGTCTAGTAGGTTTTGCCGTTGTACGGTAAAAAAATTCTAGAAAACGAAATATGAGAGGTAATGGTGGATGAACGATGACAGCGCGAATCGATGTTTATTAATAATACAATTTTCGAAACTCACAATTTGGCGCCAAAAATCCGCCATTTTTATCTTTCAAGAATTTTAAAATGTACCCAGTGTCACTCGCGTCAGCAGGGCTACTACGAAACTCGAAACTCGAAGTACGTATCGTACCGTCCCTCTCGCTCTGGTATTAAATACGTGTCAGAGGGACCGCTAGACACGAACTTCGAGTTTCGAGTTTCGTAGTAGCCCTGCAGCGACACCAAGACGAATGCAATGACGTATCGTTTATAAAATAATAATAAATCGGTTCAGCCTTTGAGTAGTTACGAGAGGACATAGTAATAGACATACATACATACATAACGGGTCAAACACAACCCTCTTTCTTCGCAGTCGGGTAAAAATCACCAACCACTCCTGAATTTCAACCAACATATTGCACTGATAATTTTTGCACACATTAAGGCTCACATTTGTGAATATAAAACAGCGTTTTTACAGCACTAATCATCTTTAATGCGAATCCCCATAAAGCCATAAAAAAAAACATTCAATTATTTTAATGCGGCATAACACTATATCTTCAACACCTTTCTTCGGGTGGTCACCGACCACACCATGCCCATAAAAAGATAAGGAGCTTATAATTACTGCTGTTAATTCCGAATGAAAATTACATTTTAATGATACGGTGGAGTGGTGAGAGGTTTTGTCATTTGCGACTTGGCACGAAAGTGTTTGGGTTATAGATTAAATAAGGCGTAGACGCGACAGTACTATTTTATTTGGATTGGAAAGAGATAGGTGCTAAAAAGACACGTTCTTATAACATGCTGCTGCCTACTCTCTCATCAGTGCCTTTAGTCGCCTTTTACAGCACTCACAGGATATTCACAAAACGGGCACGGCATAGCAGTTCATAAGTTATTCACACTTTTGATTATTCCTGTTGCCCGTAAAGTTAACGTTTATTAACTTCCTAGGGAACATTTTGCTGGTAAAGAAGGCTCAAAATGTAATTTCGTTTGAAATATAATACTATTTCGAAAAACATTCCAGCAAAACGGTTGTTAGTGACTGAGGAAACTATAAAATTAAGACATGACAACGTACTTAGAATATTTAATAACCTAACAAGTCACAAGAAACGCCTCAATTTCTATAATAATAATGAGCTTGGGTAAGTTTGCTAAGGTTGCGGTTGAGTGAATATTTAATATTTCGTTTATGGTTCAGTTACAGAGAAATTGTAAGTTGTTTATAGATAACCTAACCAACAAAAAGTGATAAAACCCCCGACTTTGTCACTTCAAAGTTCAATATCTCAAAAATAGCTGGACCGATTTTGATAAAACATATCTAAGAACTATTGTTAGAAAGTCGGTCCACCCGTTTAAGAGCTACGGTGCCACAGACAGAGACAGACACATACACATAGCGGTCAAACTTATAACACCCCTCTATTTCCATGGGGGTTAAAAAAAAACTTTCTAGCGAGTATTTCCAGTGCATTATTTTTGACAACTAGTATTTCCGGCTAAATCTGCGGTATCACGGTGAATGCAGCAGGGCTACTACGATACTCGAAACTCGAAGTTCGTGTCGTGCGGTCCCTCTGACACTTATACTATTGAATACGAGAGTGAGAGGGACGGTACGATAAGAACTCCGAGTTTCGAGTTTCGTAGTAGCCCTACAGGCCGCTTGCAATCGAAGCAATTGGAGTTAAACATGGTTATACGGAGGAGGCCTATGTCCAACAGTGCATCTTGAGGCTGATGATGATGATGATGATTATTTTCGAAGGCGCTGCTAGATTAACAACGAAACATGTAAAAACCCCTTAATTGGTTTATTGAAGTTTTGAAATTAATTATTTTTTATATTTCGAGGAGCATTTTCTTCTAAACTTAGTCCATGCATGAGAACTTGGATTTTTTTTTAACAATTACATCAATAAAAAAACTGACATTGTATGCAATTATGCATAGAGGGGTTTCAGTAATGAGAAAGGTTTTTTGTAGTACCTACAGCAAATGAAGGGTCCACGGAAGAAACGTGTCTAGTCACCTAAACTACTTTTTGAGTTATAGCGGTTTGAAAGTTAGTCATCACGAACAATTACTATGGTTACCATTTATTTACAAGATAAAAAAAATGATTTTATATTGTTTTCAGATTATTTAATTCAATGGTAAGTCATAGTACTTTGTGAGCTCTATATTTTAAGATTAAAATCTCAATTTAAATAAAAAGTGACTAGGCATGTTCTTTCCGAGGACCCTTCAAATTATCTTGACGCGTATATCTAAATTTATCTTCATCTTCATAGCTCACAGAGTTTTAAAACGACTATTTAATGTTGTGTGAAATTTTAAAGCGTCAAAAGCGTGCTTTTGTTCAATTCGTCGATACAACATTTGAGTGAAGTAGACAGGTAAAAAACTGGGCAAGAGCGAGTCAGACTTGCTTTTACTTTATCTAATCTGTGCATGTGTAGAGGTTTTTTAGTTCGGATAACCCTCGTTTAATGTGGAAGAATAAGCTGTATCTTGACGGAATTTCGGATGTTCGCTATTCACTTAGAAAGTATAGCAGTTGTGATTTATGGTATGTACAGACAATTAGTGTGGTCAATTGGTAGGAAACCTGTGTGCGTATAGATTTAATTTTAATACCTCTAATGTACGAATGTTTGCACGCATGTGTGTGCCCCATGTTACTTATTTGAGCCGGATATTTTCTATCTATTCAATGTGTTGACACAAACTTTTTAAATTTACTTACCGCCATTTCATGCTGCACGATTCGCTAGTCAGACCCTAGGGTTTAATTCTCTATGTTCGGAACCCTAAGAAAGGAGTGGAAAAAGTATTTTAACCACGTACTTAAACCGTTTAGCTTATCGACTGTCTGACCCGAGACCAAGGCCGTGGGAAATTGGGGTCCAAATAGTTTGGCTACATTTAAGTGAAGTGATAAAAATGCTTTTACTTTTGTACCTATTTGTGTGTTAAAGCAAAATACTCTGAATTCTTGTTCTCTTTGGTTTATCTATAGGTAAGCTACGCTTTTCAAATGGCATTAGGGATTATTTTTATTTTTATTACATTTTTTATTAAAAAAAACTTAACAAAAACATTCGCTCCCGGCCTGTTAATTTTAGAGTTGCCATCTGTGAGTCATACCCGTTTTTTTTTTAATTTAAAACTGACGAGAGTTTTAGTCATCATCATTATCATCTCAGCCTATTATACGTCCCCCTGTTGGGCATAGGTTCCTCCTAGAACGAAAAGGCTTGGACCGTAGTTCCAGTTTAGTGTTCACACACACCATTGAATTTTATCGCAGGTTTGTGCAGGTTTCCTCACCATTTTTGCCTTCAGCGTAATTAATTTGGAAAAACTCAGGTGCGAGCCTGGATTTGATCCTACGCTTCACTTGACAGGCAATAAGTCAATCCAATAGAACACTAGGTTATAAGTGTATAGTTTATGTAAGACTATAAATACTCCTATAGTAATAGTAATAGTTTTTCGTCCAAAATCCCTCAGAAACCTAACCTAACCTATAGTTTTCGATAGGATGACCATTTTGCAGGTGGTAGGACCTTGTGCAAGGTCCGCCCGGAGACGAAAGTATTTAACCAATGTGTGTTGCCAGTGATGACATATGGATCCGAGACGTGGTGCTTCACTATAGGTCTTACAAATAGGCTCAGAATTGCTCAGCGAGCTATGGAGAGAGCTATGCTTGGGGTTTCTCTACGGGATCGAATCAGAAATGAGGAGATACGTAGAAGAACAAGGGTCACCGACATAGTCAAGCGAATTAGCTCGTTGAAATGGCAATGGGCAGGCCATATAGCACGGAGAACAGATGGCCGTTAGGGCCGAAAGGTTTTCGAGTGGATGGCAAGCGCAGCGTAGGACGTCCACCAACGAGATGGACGGATGACCAGGTTAAAGTCGCAGGTTTACGGTGGATGCAAGCCGCTTCCAACCGAGGCAACTGGAGGTCTATGGGGGAGGCCTATGTCCAACAGTGGACGTCCTATCGCTGATATGATGTAAATACTCACATAATTCCTTTCCCAGCACCCACGTCTCAGGCTTTGAGTTCACCTCCACAAGCACCGTCGGCGTGCACACCAGCAGCACCATCAGGTCAGCAATACTCAGGTTCACCAGGAAGATATTAGTCGAGTTCCTCATATCCTTGGTCTTCAGTATCACAATCGGCACCATCACATTCCCTATCACACCAAGACACAGTATCACTATGCAGAACGACATTGATGTCGCCCTGATATAATACGGTATTTCAGCATACTCTGTATAATTGTCAGACTGGTCGAAAGAGTTGGTCGAGTTGAGACCCGTCGAGTTGATGAGACTCGACGGGTCGGTGAAGAGATCGACCGTCGTGATGAGCGAGAGCGTTCCATTATTAACGACTTCTTGCGGCTCGGTTGAAACCATGTGCGTATGTTGGGACTTCACATCTTTGGGGTTGTTGGTGTTTTATGATGGCATGGCTGTGGTACCTGTAAGAGACGAAAATAACTTTGAGTTAATGCATACTCCATACTAATATTACGCGAAAGTGTGTGTGTTTGTATGTTTGTCCGTCTTTCACGTCGAAACGGTGCGACGGCATAGAGATAGTTTATGGGCCAGAGAGTGACATAAGCTACTTTTTATCCCGGGAAAATGAACAGTTCCCGCGGGAACAGCGCGCGATAACCGAACTCCACGCGGGCGAAGCCGCGGGCAAAAGCTAGTCGCTTCATAATACTCTTAATTAACGTTATACGAAGCCGATATCATCGTGTATTTCTACTCCCGGGGCAATTATAACCGGCTGAGAAAATGGCACTTTGCAAGCCAATACAGTTTCAATTAAAGCGGGTATCCCCCGAAGACCACGTTTAATCCTGGTTGACCGGGAACCCGGGTCAATTTGGTTCGCTCGTGTTGCCCTAATTTAGATCGGTATATGACATAACTATAGCCTGTTAACTTTATCATCATCATCACCCCAGGTTATATAGGTACGTCCCACTGCTGGGCACAGGCCTATTCTCAAAATGAGAGGGCTTGGGCCGCAGTTCCCACGCGGGCCCAGTGCTGATTGGGAACTGCACACACCATTGAATTTTCGCAGGTTTCTGCAGGTTTCCTCACGATGTTTTCCTTCACCGTAAAGCTCGTGGTAAATTTCAAATGTAATTTTGCACATGAATGTCGAAAAAGTCAGAGGTGCGAGCCGGGGCTTGAACCCAAGATTGCTTGAGAGGCGATAGCTCAAACCACTAGGGTTTCTAGTCTGTTTACTTATAGTTGATAAAAATATATGAAAACTAAACTTCACCCGCAGCTTTGCACGCATACTTTAATATTATAAATGCGAAAGTGTGTGTGTTTGTATGTTTGTCCGTCTGTCACGTCGAAACGGAGCGACGGATCGACGTGATTTTTGGCATAGCGATAGTTTATGAGCCAGAGAGTGTCATAGCAGGCTACTTTTTATCCCGGAAAAATGCAGAGTTCCCGATAACCGCATTTCACGCGGGCGAAGGCGCGGGCAAAAGCTAGTACGCAGATAAAGAAAGAAAGAAAAATTTTATTTGGCGTATTCAGATCTGGCGGTTGAATTGAAATTCCAAGATTTTTGTTTTACCGAAGAAATTCCCAAAAGTTACATCGTGGTGGTGGTGGTGGTGATCATGACCTGCACAAACCTGCGAAGAAATTCAATGGTGTGTGCAGTTCCCAATCAGCACTGGGCCCGCGTGGGAACTGCGGCCCAAGCCCTCTCATTTTGAGAGTAGGCCTGTGCCCAGCAGTGGGACATACCTTTATAACCTGGGGTGATGATGATAATAAAGTTAACAGGCTATAGTTACGTTTTACCGAAGAAATTCCCAAAAGTTACATCGTGGTGGTGGTGATCATGACCTGCACAAACCTGCGAAGGAATTCAATGGTGTGTGCAGTTCCCAATCAGCACTGGGCCCGCGTGGGAACTGCGGCCCAAGCCCTCTCATTTTGAGAGTAGGCCTGTGCCCAGCAGTGGGACATACCTTTATAACCTGGGGTGATGATGATAATAAAGTTAACAGGCTATAGTTACGTTTTACCGAAGAAATTCCCAAAAGTTACATCGTGGTTCTCTTCTCAAAATATATATATATTTGAAAGGGTCTGGGCCGTAGTTCCCACGCGGGCCCAGTGCGGATTGGGAACTTCACACATACCATTGAATTGCTTCGCAGGGTTGTGCAGGTTTCCTCACGATGTTTTCCTTCACCGTAAAGCTCGTGGTAAATTTCAAATGTAATTCCGCACATGAATTTTGAAAAACTCAGAGGTGCGCGCCGAACCCACGATCCTCTGCTTGAGAGGCCATAGGTCAAACCCCTCAGCCACCACGGCTTCTCATTAACGTTGCATTAAAAACGACCCTGCAAAATTTTACGACTTTACCCAAGCCTATTTCGAGATCTTATCCCGTGGGAAAGTCGGACGGATCAAATGATAGCAGAACTAATTAAAAGTCATTTTGTTTTGAGTTGTTTGAGTCACCTACTGACTCATGGGAAATTATCGCCACTAAACCCAACTGAGTTTAAAGTTTTAACGGATTCATGGCCACTTGATTGAGCAATATGAACTGAGTTCCTCTCTAATTGAGTTCACTCACTACAAATTAGAATTGAGGAGATACGTAGAAGAACGAAGGTCACCGAGTTAGCCAAGCAAATTAGCTCGTTGAAGTGGCAATGGGCAGGCCATATAGCACGAAGAACAGATGGCCGTTGAGGACGGAAAGTTCTCGCATGGAGGCTGTGGATCTGCAAGCGCAGAAAAACGTCCACCAACGAGATGGACGGATGAACTTGTTAAAGCCGCGAGTTCATATAATAGTTTTATAAATAATAATAATAATAGCGACATCTCTTGTCCGGGTGAGCGGTTAGTTCCAATGGGGTGTTGAAAGTTTCTCGATGAGGGCTACAACATAGATGTAAGACACAAACAAGCTGAGATGAGTCTTAAGTCTTATCCAGTAAATGTTGAGACTCAATACGCGGACAATATAAACATTCTTTATACGTGAGTGGGTACAAGTCAACGGCCAAGTCACACAACATTAACTATAATAATAAAGAAATCGCAGTAAGGAACCTTAGACTTGGCACGACTTTGTCTAGATTTCATTACTTTTTAGAGATAAACAAGCAGCTCCATCGAGACTTGGCTAGTTTTTTACAGAATGTTTAAAATATTATATATTTAATTTATTATATATTTATTAAATATTTTTTGAAAAGGCGGTATGTCGATCTCTAATAGTTTGGTTGAACTCTTGTGTTTTCTAATCAGGGTCACCATGTACTCCAGATCTTCGATTATCCTAGTTTTTATAGTTTTCTCTTTATGTGGCCATTAAACCCTAACTCTGTACCAAATTTCAGCTCTCTGAGTTTATGGGAAGTACTAGTTCTATTTCGATGATCATGAGTGAGTGAGTGAGTGAGTGTCATAAAATGCGAAACTTTGCTTTCGCTTAACTTCGGAACTAAATGACCTACAGACTTGAAATTTCGATTTTAAGTATGTGATTATAGCTTACTGGATGACGAAAATTTCTGCGTTCTGGTCTTATCCAGAGGTTCTCAAATAGGGGCCTGAAAATGCGGCGAAAAGGTTTCAGTAAAGGATGGTACGGCAGTGTTTGATTCGCGTTCGTTTTGGCGAGGGCACTACCGTCCCCTAGATATTAAACAGCCTATTCGCGCTTAATAAGCATGATAACTGAAACCCAAATGATATGATAACTGAAAGCACGTCGCCAAAAAAGCTATTATTTTTCCATTTCCTTTCGTCCATGCATTCAATATCAAATTCCAATAATGCATTGCTATGACAAATACCACAGTTGTATTCAATATTTTTCCGTATTTCAGTTGTATTTTAGAGTAATATTTCCTGTATAAGTATTTATATGAGTCCACGGGGAAACGATGGCGTACAATAATTTTGTACGCTAATAGAAACGAACTTCAATAGGTATGCAATAGAATTTGTGTTATTGTGAAATGTGTTCAATTTTATTATTTAGAACTATAGTTTTACACAACACAACTAATAATTCCGAGCTTGCTTTGCTTTTGTAACAATTTTTGCTACGGTAGTGTTCTGTATTTTTTTTTGTTTTCTGTATTATACAGTCAATATTTATTTATAATTATTGTTTTCAGTATACAGGCTGATTCGAAAGACGTAAGCAGGACTAACCCTACACACTCAGTATTCGTTAACAGATTGTTCACAATCATATTTTTGTTGGACCGACAATTTTAATTGTGGAGTGGCCATGTACTTGGTAAATAATTTATTTTGCAACATTACAAAAAATACGCTGATCTCACTAATACTGGTTCGGTATAGTAGCATTAACTAACTGAATCCGGTACGGCTAATCCTGCTTACGTCTCCTGAATCATCCTGTATATGTATGCAATTTTCCAGGATAAAAACTATAAGTAATGACCTTGCCAGGGTCTTGAGAATCTTCATACCAAATTTCACCTAAATTACGGTTTAAGCGTGAAGATGTAATAGACAGATAAACGCATTTAGGATATATAAGTACGTAATTGTTATGTAGATTTTTTGATTAAGGCTGGATTAGACCAATAAAACTTACCAGTATTTAATGAGACATCATTTTCCACTAAAGCGTATTTTTGTATTATAAGTAGTGCTATTATTTAAAATACAGGTCCTTATCTTGGCTGCATGAATAATTTATAATAGTTTTGTTTTAAAATTAGAGTTTATAATTATATCTTAAATTAAACTCGCCCTTGGGAGACGGCGGGATGATTTGGACAAACGTAAGTATATATAAATAATACAAGTAAGGTTGTAAAGAGACCTTTGATTAGCAGTGGGACTCTTTAATCCTGGCCTGGGGTTCCAAGCCTGGGGGGGGGGGGGGGGGATTGAGCCAAAGGGGTAAAACCGTATTACGGGTTATTTTGTTTTGAGGGGCAATGGCGACAGTGCCAAAGAAAGTCGTACCTACCCATTCTTTATCTATGCACTGACTTGTAAGACCAACCATATCGTGCTTTGTTTTTATTTAAATTTAAGGAGCTTTAAATTTACTGATATTTATAAATAATTCATTCACAGTTCAGATCCACGTTTATTTATGTAAAGTAATCACGCTATAAGCGGGTAAAACCGAAATAGCTTTTTAAACTCGACATTATAATGGAAATTACCCTAATCAGATTGGAATCACCCTTAATTTGTATACAGGAGGCATTATAGCTGTATTTGTATCATGATTTATTAGACATTATTTTATGATGAACGTTTATTTGTTGATATAAGTTTCATAAAGTCGTAACAGTGGTAGGTACCGGCATGTAAGCCACACAGGGTGATTTGTGAGTGAAACATGAAAAAAAAATATATTAATTTTCGAATATCTTCAAATGCAGTTTTTTTTTCTTTTTAAAAATATAAGAATGTTTCATTCAAGTAAAATGAGCTTTCTTAAGGATTTCAGGCATTCTCCAGGACCCATCAATTTTTTCCGTCCTGAATTAGTAAAAAGCTGTGGTGGCCTAGTGGTTTGTTTCTGTCTTTCTTTCTATGGCCTTTCAAGCAGAGGATCGTGGATTCAAAACCGGGCGCACCACCGAGCTTTTCCAAATCGATCTAAGAAATCACATTCGAAATTTACCACGAGCTTTGCGGTCAAAGAAAACATCGTGAGGAAACGTATAAACTTACAAAGTAAGTAATTCAATTGTGTGGTGTGTGTGTTGAGTTCCCAATCCGCACTGGCCCGCGTGGGAACGCCGACCCGTGCCCTTTTTTTCTGAAAAGAAGCCTATGCCTGTGCCCAGCACTGCAACGGACTTATATAGGCCTGGATGTTGATGATGATGACAGTTACTTATTGCTCACACTTACAAATCAAGCTTACCAACAAGCCAAGTCGTCAGTAAACTTTAAAAAGCGGCCAAGTGCGAGTCGGACTCGTGAGTTATAGGTACAACATTAGACATTAGCAAAAAACGGCAAAAAAATCAAGTTTATTTTATGGGAGCCTCCTTTATATATTTATTTTATTTTAATTTTGTTATTTATTTTTAAAGTGAATTTACAACTAAATATTGCCGTTATTGCTACTGTTGCCGTTATTAATATCGGGCAAAAAAAACACGTTTGTTTTACTTTATTCAATATTTATTTTATTCTATTTTTTGTATTTTTTGTTATAGCGGCAACAGACATTTATCATCTGTGAAAATTTCAACTGTCTATATAGCTATCACAGTTCATGAGTTACAGCCTGAAAACAAACAGACAGATGGACAGTGGAGTCTTATTAATACTTAGGGTCCCTTCTTTACTCTTTGGGTACGGAACCCTAAAAATTATTGTTAAAACTAACTGCAGCGACATAATCAACAGAATCTAATTGCGGTAGCGACACCACCGACGCGAGCGAAATTCAATTAACTTTTAATTCAGCGACTTGTTAGCTGGCTCATAAACACGCCAGTTTGTAGGTAAAAGAATTTCTTTGTTAATAGAAGAAGAAGGAGAAGAAGAAAGAATTTATTTGAAATATAACAAGGTTACAATTTAGAGTTATCGGCGGACTCCGACTCTGGGCCTGTATCGAGGAGACCAGAGAATTTACAATTTACAGCAGTTACTAAGTTGACACAAATCAAATTCTTAACCTAAATTGGGCGTGTGTGTGTGTGTATGTGTGTGCATGTGCGCGTGTGTATGTGTGTGTAAATTTAATTACAGGCTGCCTGCAATAACCTCCTCAGTTTCATCGTAGGAAGAAGAGGAACTAAGTATATTTGTCTCAGTCTTAAACTGGCTGTTGCCCGCGATTACTTTTGCGGAGAATTCGTTTGTCACTATCCCGCGGGAACTAAATATGTAATTTTCGCAGACTAAACAAAAATTGCTTCTTATCACTGGTTGCCGGTCCTTTGAGAGATTGATAGGCTCGTTTTTTAAAGATCCAGTCCGGGAATGCTGTCCCAGGAAGCTGATTCCATATTTGTGCGAAGCCGGGGCGTGTTGCTAGCAGGTAGACAAGTAATCAAAATATGTAAAATACTCGTATGTTGTTGCTTGCTACAATAAGGGCAGCTAAGATATGTATCAGACTCACGAAACTGTGTTTTTAAATATAATTATAAACGTTAAACAATCTAGATGACTATCTGCGCCTGGGCAGCTATTGTGTCGGTTTTACACGTCACGAGTTTTAAAAATAAAACTTTCGTTATTCAAGTGGCTTTGTTTAATCCAAGATCTCTTACATACATTATACATGCGTCTGTATTCCATTGCGCAAAACAGACAGAGACAACAGAACGGCAAATTTCCTTACATACCTACTTCTTTCCCTTCAATCGAAGGCATGCTTTCTAAGAACAAATATTTATGTGTCTTATAGTTATAGTCTTGCCAACACTCATTACCAATACGCCGCGAAATTTAAAATTATAAACAAAAAAATACAAAATACAAAGGCAATACGGCCTCTGGTCATCCGTCTATCTCGTTGACGGACGTCCTACGCTGCGCTTGCCAATTGCCCCAATGGCCATCTGTTCTTCGTGCTATATGGCCTGCCCATTTCCACTACAACGAGCTAATTCGTTTGGCCATTCCGATTTCGTTCTTCTACGCATCACTTTATTTCTGATTCGTTCTCGTAGAGAAACCCCGAGCATAGCCCTCTAAATAGCTCATAGCTTGCCCATACCGACCGATTTAAATGTTGCCACCCTGTATAGTTATAGCCCCTTTATAACTTGCTATAGTTACTATATCTCGAAGAACAGATGCCCATTAGGACCGAAAAGTTCTCGAATGGAGACCGCGGATCGGCAAGCGCAGCGTCCACCAACGATTGTCGCTTGCAGGTTACGCATTTTGATACTGTTGAACTAACAAGTCGTCTAACACCAGTGATCCAATAAGTCTCCCTGAGTACTGTCATTAGAATACCCGGGCCGGCGTGATGCAACATGTGGTGTTTCGAGGTTACTAGTCTTTTGATTATAAGATGCTTCCCAGGCAGAAATATCGGACATACAAAGTCTGTGGGCTCATCACTAAGTACAAGCTTTGTGCGAATTCTTAATAAGCCTTCCTCATCTTTAAATATTTGCAGATTTTTCGACTTTTTGATACCATCTGCCATCATTTCGGCTTGAACCATCTTTAAAATTTTCTTCTCGGCGCTCTGAAACTCCTCACAGGTCAGTTCACCTCTTCGTTTATTTTTATTCTTGCAGTTGTACGCAAATCTTAATATCCAGCCAACCGTTCTCACTATCATAGTAAATTTGGAAAAGTAAGTCAGTCTGGATAGAATTGTACTAATACCTGCCGTAGTATTAGCAAGTACGATCTTCTTCCTTTCTTTGTTGACTTCTTGCTCATCAACGTTTAATTGAGACATAGGCCATTCACTTTCTTCTGCTTTCAGCCAAGCCGGTCCCTCCCACCATTTACTCTTCAGTAGGTGTTTAGCGTTGCAGCCTCTCGAAGGTAAGTCGGCAGGGTTCATCGAGCCTGGTAGATGATACCAATCTTCCACGTTAGTATATTGACGTATCTCCTTCACTCTGTTCTTTACAAAAATGTTCCAGTCTCCCTCAGTCGTAATCCAGGTGAATGCTACGCTTGCGTCAGTCCAGAAGTAAACTCGACAATTTGACAGTTCCAACGCTTCTTTGACTTGAATATACAAGCGTGTCGCAATTAGGTTTGCCATTAATTCTAAGCGCGGTATGCTGACTTCACGGACTGGTGCGACGCGTGACTTCGCTTGAACCAACTGCACAGTAACTTCTCTTTGAAATTCGCTTCGCAGGAAAATGGCAGTCGCGAATGACACCTTGCTCGCATCACTAAAGACATGCAGGCTGTTATTACATTTGTTTATTGTAGCAGAGGTAAGTCGACGCGGAATACGGCAGTCAATAAGCAAGTGAATATGTTTAGACCAATCGAGGTATTCCTTTTGTAAGTTAATCGGCAGTTCTGAATCCCAACCCAGCTTTAAATTCCAAGTTTTTTGAATAATTCGTTTGGGCACAAGAGTAACTGGGCATGCCAAACCGACCGGATCAAAAACCTTTTGGGTTATGGACAACAAACTCCTTTTTGTAACTTTTTCTTCTAAGGTCATGTTTTGAACGAAGTTGACATTACAGTACAATTGATCTCTTTTCAAATCCCATATAAGGCCGAGTACAGACAGACTGTCTTCTTTTGACGTCATGTCTTTATTGGTCATGGGAGCTGTGACCCAACCTCGTAAGTCAAATTTCGCCTCCAACATTACTCTTTTCGCCTCTTCTATGAAGATTTGTGCTTCTTGCTCACTCTCTAGGCTTGTGACGCAGTTATCAACATAGAAAGAGTTCTTGAGACGCTCAGCCGTGTCCTTATATTTTTCGGTGTACTTTTCCAAGTGGTAATTTATAGTCGCACCCAAAAGAAATGGACTGGACGTTACGCCGAATACCACACGACGATGGCGGTAGGTTATCAAGTCTTTTCTTTCATTATTCTTCCACCACAGAAAAGACAGATATCGTCTGTCTTCATCATTCAGTGATATCTGAAGAAAGGCTTTCTTAATGTCGGACGTTATCCCAATCGCATATTTTCTAAATTTGATCAGTAGTTTCGGAATGAGTTCAAGACAATTTATGCCCTTTTCTAGGAACGAGTTGAGAGAATTCCCATTACGATCTCGAGCAGACGCGTCAAAAACTGGACGAACTCTCGTGGTCAGGCTGGAGCTCTTTATGACAGCGTGATGTGACAGGTAGTGTTTTGGTCTCGCTGTGTCATTGACCTCTTCAATTACGCCCTCCTTCAACCAATCTTCAAAGACTTGACAGTAGTTATCAAACTCGTTCAGCTTTAGAAGTCTCTGTGTTGTTGACATCAATCTTCGTTCAGCTAACTGTTTGTTGTCAAGAAGCTCTCCATGATTTGGTTTCCACGGTAAATCTACTTCGTACCGTCCTTCGTTGTTGATTTTGATCGAATTTCTAAACTGGTCCATTATGATAGAGTCAGACTTCGTCTTGCTTGCAACTTCCGCCGGGTCTCGTATTCCAAGAGTTTCTAAATCCCAAAGCTCCGATAATTGCAAGTTAGCCGATACTACGTTCGTCATTACACTGCATGCGTTCATTATGGGCCCTTGAAGTGTCCATCCAAATTTATTTTTCATTGCCACGAGGTTATTGTTCAGACGTATGAAACTGTCAGTGAGCAAAAAGCCTGCATAGTCTGCGCCGATTAGCAACCCGATGGTGGGCGTAGCCTCTTCGCCGACGTCACTCAACGCGATGTTATGTTTCTTCAACTCTTGAAACAATTCGTGGTTTGTGTTCAAACGAGGTATGTAGCCGCAGATCGTGGATTTGTCAAGCGCAGTAATCTTGCATTGAAACTCGTTGTCTAGGCTCGCGACAGTGAATTCGTAGCAGTTGAACGACTGCTTCTTAGTTTCAATCCCGCCGAAGAGACAGTGTGACAAAGTTTCTTTGCTGACAGGTTTAAGACCTAAATCCTCAATAATATCGCGACGTAAATACGATCTTTGTGCGCCCGTATCAATAAATGCCCGTACCTGTATGCATTTATTATCGCTAATAATATTTACCATAAACGTTTGCAACAGTGTAGTACCAGCCTTATTTTGTGCTATATTGTTATTCAAATTTGACGTTCCGTCTTTGAAAGTTTTAACATTTTCATTTTGAATTGACGCTTTAATGTCAGGGCACATTAATACAGCATGACGTTTGGAACAGAAAAGGCATTTCGAGAAATTTTTGCACTTTTTCATATTATGTCCCGTCTTTAGACAAATAAAACAAGCTCCCTTTTTATTTAACGCTTCCTTTCTAGCTTCATACGACATCTTGTTAGCCTTGTAGCACTCGAAGCTGTTATGCGATGCCTTTTCACACCAAACGCAACAAATCTTCTTACCTGCATCTTTTACCGTGGAAACCAAATCATGGAGAGCTTCTTGACAACAAACAGTTAGCTGAACGAAGATTGATGTCAACAACACAGAGACTTCTAAAGCTGAACGAGTTTGATAACTACTGTCAAGTCTTTGAAGATTGGTTGAAGGAGGGCGTAATTGAAGAGGTCAATGACACAGCGAGACCAAAACACTACCTGTCACATCACGCTGTCATAAAGAGCTCCAGCCTGACCACGAGAGTTCGTCCAGTTTTTGACGCGTCTGCTCGAGATCGTAATGGGAATTCTCTCAACTCGTTCCTAGAAAAGGGCATAAATTGTCTTGAACTCATTCCGAAACTACTGATCAAATTTAGAAAATATGCGATTGGGATAACGTCCGACATTAAGAAAGCCTTTCTTCAGATATCACTGAATGATGAAGACAGACGATATCTGTCTTTTCTGTGGTGGAAGAATAATGAAAGAAAAGACTTGATAACCTACCGCCATCGTCGTGTGGTATTCGGCGTAACGTCTAGTCCATTTCTTTTGGGTGCGACTATAAATTACCACTTGGAAAAGTACACCGAAAAATATAAGGACACGGCTGAGCGTCTCAAGAACTCTTTCTATGTTGATAACTGCGTCACAAGCCTAGAGAGTGAGCAAGAAGCACAAATCTTCATAGAAGAGGCGAAAAGAGTAATGTTGGAGGCGAAATTTGACTTACGAGGTTGGGTCACAGCTCCCATGACCAATAAAGACATGACGTCAAAAGAAGACAGTCTGTCTGTACTCGGCCTTATATGGGATTTGAAAAGAGATCAATTGTACTGTAATGTCAACTTCGTTCAAAACATGACCTTAGAAGAAAAAGTTACAAAAAGGAGTTTGTTGTCCATAACCCAAAAGGTTTTTGATCCGGTCGGTTTGGCATGCCCAGTTACTCTTGTGCCCAAACGAATTATTCAAAAAACTTGGAATTTAAAGCTGGGTTGGGATTCAGAACTGCCGATTAACTTACAAAAGGAATACCTCGATTGGTCTAAACATATTCACTTGCTTATTGACTGCCGTATTCCGCGTCGACTTACCTCTGCTACAATAAACAAATGTAATAACAGCCTGCATGTCTTTAGTGATGCGAGCAAGGTGTCATTCGCGACTGCCATTTTCCTGCGAAGCGAATTTCAAAGAGAAGTTACTGTGCAGTTGGTTCAAGCGAAGTCACGCGTCGCACCAGTCCGTGAAGTCAGCATACCGCGCTTAGAATTAATGGCAAACCTAATTGCAACACGCTTGTATATTCAAGTCAAAGAAGCGTTGGAACTGTCAAATTGTCGAGTTTACTTCTGGACTGACGCAAGCGTAGCATTCACCTGGATTACGACTGAGGGAGACTGGAACATTTTTGTAAAGAACAGAGTGAAGGAGATACGTCAATATACTAACGTGGAAGATTGGTATCATCTACCAGGCTCGATGAACCCTGCCGACTTACCTTCGAGAGGCTGCAACGCTAAACACCTACTGAAGAGTAAATGGTGGGAGGGACCGGCTTGGCTGAAAGCAGAAGAAAGTGAATGGCCTATGTCTCAATTAAACGTTGATGAGCAAGAAGTCAACAAAGAAAGGAAGAAGATCGTACTTGCTAATACTACGGCAGATATTAGTACAATTCTATCCAGACTGACTTACTTTTCCAAATTTACTATGATAGTGAGAACGGTTGGCTGGATATTAAGATTTGCGTACAACTGCAAGAATAAAAATAAACGAAGAGGTGAACTGACCTGTGAGGAGTTTCAGAGCGCCGAGAAGAAAATTTTAAAGATGGTTCAAGCCGAAATGATGGCAGATGGTATCAAAAAGTCGAAAAATCTGCAAATATTTAAAGATGAGGAAGGCTTATTAAGAATTCGCACAAAGCTTGTACTTAGTGATGAGCCCACAGACTTTGTATGTCCGATATTTCTGCCTGGGAAGCATCTTATAATCAAAAGACTAGTAACCTCGAAACACCACATGTTGCATCACGCCGGCCCGGGTATTCTAATGACAGTACTCAGGGAGACTTATTGGATCACTGGTGTTAGACGACTTGTTAGTTCAACAGTATCAAAATGCGTAACCTGCAAGCGACAATCGGTGAAACATGCCGACACACCGTTACCACCTTTGCCTCTGGACAGAATAAAACCTGCTGCTGCCTTTGAAGTGACTGGTATTGATCTAGCTGGTCCTCTCTTTCTGCGGTCGGGAGGGAAGGTGTGGATAATTTTATTTACGTGTGCTGTATACCGCGCCGTACACCTGGAACTAACAAAATCGCTGTCAACTGAAGCTTTTCTCATGGCGTTACGACGGTTTATTGCAAGACGTGGAAGAGTCAACACAATTTACACGGATAATGGCACTAATTTCCACGGAGCTGATAATCTGTTAAAAGCATTGAATTGGGAAGAGATAGCAGCTTACTCCAGTGTGCGAAGCATCAAGTGGAAGTTCAATCCACCGGCTGCGCCATGGTGGGGAGGTTGGTGGGAGCGATTGATTCGTTGTCTTAAGGAACTTCTCCGACGCAACTTGGGACAGAAAACAGTCACTTATGAGGAACTGTCAACCATACTTTGTGATTGTGAGGCCTTGATGAATTCACGGCCCCTAACCTACATCGCGGATAACTCAGAAAACTTGAAGCCTCTGACGCCAGCCTGCTTCGTGCAAGGGCTTCCTGCCAGCGAGACTCCAGATTTAGACCAGCTCGACCATGACTCTTTGAATAGGCGATTAAGGTATTTGCATAAGCTAAGAGGAGATCTAAGAGAGCGGTTTAGGAACGAGTACTTGGGGATGCTCATACAGAAGGGTAAGGAGAGGGACTCTAATATAAAGGTAGGCGATGTCGTATTGGTAGAGACTGATGCGAAGCGTATAAAGTGGCCTTTAGGAGTTATCTTAGAAGTATATACTGGAAAAGATGGAAATGCTAGAGTAGCTAGAGTACGCACAGCCGACGGCGAGTACACCCGGGCATATCAACGTCTATACCCGCTGGAAGTGCAACCTGACGAGGTCCTGTGAAGATAGAAGGTTTGGGTCTTCGTCCCAAAGGTGGGAGGATGTTAGAAACCTCTACGGTGCTGTGCAATGACGTCTAATTGAACTTTGTATTTTTTACCGTTCTGTGTCACTAAAATAAATGGTGAATCGTAAACATTGGTTTTCCTCTGTATTAAGATTTCTTGTGGTTTTTAACACCCGGTATGTATGGAATGGAGTAAAGCTAAAGCCACATTCATAATTAAGAACTTTTAAGTGCAAGCAAACCTTTGAGTTTGAGTTAAACGAAAGTTAATTCCATACGAACTACAGTCCAAAGTAACAATAGTCTAAGATCCGAATTAAAGAGGATTTGCACCTATCTGTTTAATGAATAAAAAGTATTAAAATTTTATATTCAAGGTTCGCCATACAAATCCTGACCAAACCATAATTAAATAAAAATTGTTTTTTTTTTTTAAATTGCACTTTGTATTTAACGAGTAAATTTAATAGCAAAACAAAAATATGAAGCCTGCTCGTAATAAATGTTTAAAAATGGGGGCTAACTATTTTTATGGCATAACTTGCTTAATATAGATCAGTACCTACTAGTCTTTTTTCCCCATTCCTATAATAAATAAATATGTATCACATAAGCTCTATTTCACTGTGAACACGATGATGTAGGGTTAGCTGCAAAAATTTGTTTTGAATTTGCATGATGCTTGGAGATTATTTGTTTTACTTTGGCCAGGAATTTTTAGACAATCCACTCGCGACAGTTTTTCATACTACGAGTAAATTTACTATAAAATGCTTTTTATCTATTAAACAAATGAGTAAAGGTCGTTCTTAGATGGACCCTCTACTATAAAGTGATATACTGTAAGTACTCTAGTATTGAGGTTCACGGAGCAGACAAAATATTCAACTGTATTAGATGTCTTAACTTTTAAAAGCTGCAACTCATCTCGTATCTAACTAAAACTTCCACTCCATCAAATTAACAAGTTAGCGAAACACTTTAGCCAACTAGTTTGTCAGTAAGTTTTTACTGTTCTTCGACTCATGTAATTTAGTTTTTTTTTTTGCTTTATCTTGTTAGATGTTCCATTAAAAAATTGTATCTTCTGCCAGTAGCTGACGATTGAGCAGGCTAGAGATGGACTTGTCAAAGATAATAATTTACCTACCTAATATGTTTATTCACTTGATATGTAATTCAAGTTCGGTTCAAAATTATGAACGTGAAAGCTAGTGTGTTTTTCAGTCTGTCCGTTACCTCTTCACGCTTAAATCGCTCAACAGATTTAAATGAGATTTGGTATAGAATAGTTTGAGACTCTGGGATGCAGCAGGGCTACTACGAAACTCGAAACTCTAAGTTCATATCGTTCCGTCCCTCTCGCTCTCGTATTAAACAGTATAAGTGTCAGAGGGACCGCACGGCACGAACTTCGAGTTTCGAGTTTCGTAGTAGCCCTGCTGGGATAATGCTTGCATCTGCGTCGATAAAGGGAGAGTTTTAAAAATAAGTCTATGTCCCGTATGTCTTTGTTTTGGTTTCTGTTGGTGCGAACGCGACTAAATCTGCTCAACATCTGGCCGAAATCGGTACCAATATCGTATCCATTAATTAAAGGTGTCCAACTAACAAGGGTCGACCACAAGCCGCAAATTACTTGCCAACCCATAAACCTATTAACTTGGCGATGTCTACTCTACCTAAAGGTTGCTCTAGGATTATTGAAACAAGGTCAGATGTATTTTACAAAGCCCAATTCCGCATTTTGCCACAGAATTTCTGACAGTTACACTGCCTCTGCCTCTGCAATAAACATAGTTACAGTTAAGTTCCATTGTAATTTTTGTAACCAGGTTTTTTGTCCCATCTTGTAGCTTTTGGTAGCCAGCTGCGAAATGGGAATTGTGCTTTCTCATCTTGTAGCTGGCTACAGCTAGATTAAATAAAACCATAAACAATTACTTTGCTCACCCGTAACCTTACGATAGGTACGTCTATGCAACAAATGTGTATTCGTATAGCTCCTCTACACTGTCACATAATCACAAAAACCTAATTATCACCACCACTATCACACTGTTGACGCGTTTCAAACTCAATCAGAGTTCATCTCAGAGCTACACAATCGTTCAACCATGCTACCAGATGTGATTGGTTGCTAGCTACGAAATGGGAAGTCGTGCTTTCAGAGGTCTCCTCTCAGAATTAGAGGGCTTCGGCCGTAGTTCTTACGAGGGCCAGTGCGAATTGGGAACTTCACACACACTATTGAATCGTTTGGCAGATCTGTACAGGTTTCCAAAATGTATTCCTTCATCGTAGGTACCTATAACATTCCGAAATTTTAATACAACTACCAGATCTAAAGACTAATAAAAATATAATGTCGATAAGTTTTCTTGTCCGCCAGTACAAGTGTTACGACAGCGACACGACAATGCACTTAAGTGGAACTATTAAGTGTAAGTCGTTCGTGTGGACACAGCTTTATAAGATCAATATTTTCATTGTTTTTATTACTTGGTCAGACTTAAAATACCCTAAGCCTAGGGTTTGTAGAGTACATACTATACTAGTAATCACGCGTCAAAACATCTGGAAAATTGCATCACGCGCGCAAACCAATCCCTGCTTTGTTTTTGAATTTTAACCAATCAACAAGCACATACAACAAGCATACTTGCAACCTCGAAAATGATTCGTATTTGAATCATAAGTCGTTTTGGTTTAAAGTATGGCCACTTTTTGTGCAATTTGTTCTGAGTTACGCTTCCTGACTAATTATTGTTTATTCGTAGTGTGGAGTGTGGAGGTCTCCCTTTGCCTTCCACACTGCAGTGCGAGTCCAAAGTGGCAAAGTTCGTATTTGGCAACCGGCTACTGCCTACTCTCCACAGATATGGAGTACACTAGATTACGCAAATGCATCTACTTCGCGTGTCCGAACCCTTACCAAACGTCGAGGTTGGCCCGATACTAATACTGACCGCTAACTGACTAATCATGACTAGTGACTGACTCGAGCCCCACGGCGCGGGCGGGCGGCGCATTTGAATAGATTTTGCGCGGACATCGGGGAATTCACATCGCTAATTCGTTCTTGAGACCTCACAGTAGATATAAAAAAGTGACACGGCTGGTTTTCATACAGATTGAGGTGTTTGCGTTATCTAGTGTAATGTATATCTGTGCTACTCTCACAAAAAGTCCCTTAGTCGCCTCTTAAGCAGCTTTTCCACCAATAATATGCGAGGGATGTGTTTTTCATTAACCAATAGAAACGCTTCATTTACACATCCTCGCACAGCACATCTCTGGTGGAAACAGCTAATCGGACCGAGGCGAGGTAAATGAAGCGTTTCTATTGGTTAATGAAAAACATATTCCTCGCAACACATCCTCGCACATCTCTGGTGGAAATGCTGCTTTAGGCGCCGTTTCAACTAGAGGATCCATCCATCCATCCCAGCCTATATACGTCCCACTGCTGGGCACAGGCCTCCTCTCAGAACAAGAGGGCTTGGGCCATAGTTCCCACGCGGGCCCAGTGCGGACTAAGAACTTATCACGCACCATTGGATTGCTTCGCAGGTTTGTGCAGGTTTCCTCACGATGTTTTCCTTCACCGCAAAGCTCGTGGTAAATATCAAATGTAATTCCGCACATGAATTTCGAAAATCTCAGAAGTGCGAGCCGGGGTTTGAACCCACGACCCTGCTTGAGAGGCTTGTGCACGAGATGTGCAAGGATGTTTTTTTTTCAACTGGATGGCAAACGAGCAAGTGGGTCTCCTGGTGGTAAGAGATCACCACCGCCCATAAACATCTGCAACACCAGGGGTATTGCAGATGCGTTGCCAACCTAGAGGCCTAAGATGGGATACCTCAGGTGCCAGTAATTTCACCGGCTGTCTTACTCTCCACGCCGAAACACAACAGTGCAAGCACTGCTGCGTCACGGCAGGATTAGCGCGCAAGATGGTGGTAGCAATCCGGGCGGACCTTGCACAAGGTCCTACCTGCAAAATACAAAATGTGTTGCGAGGAATATGTTTTTCGTGAACCAATAGCAACGCTTCATTTAGGTACCTATTCTCGCACAGCACATCTCTGATGGAAACGTAGTCTTACGACACCCACACACTTCAGACTTTATGTATAATATCACATGCAGGTGGGCCAATCAACTATTTTACCGACACTTTGGGCGTCTCCTGCGTTACCAAAATTGTCTCTGGCGTTACCAAAAAATCGTACTTCCAACAAGATATTTCACGGTTTAATAGGTGGAGTGGAACTTACGAAGGATGGCATGTATTCATGTACACCATCTATAAAATTACAGAAAAAACATGTTTTGGTACATACAAAAATCTGAAATTGTTTGAAAAATGTCGCGGACAGATTAGTGTCGTTAAAAAAGTTGATTGGCCCAGGTAAGACCTTTATTTATTATCATATCATTGATAATTATCATTATGTAGTCGACCCAAAGCCATTGTCAAGTACGTAAAAGCAAAAAACGTTCAAAATCGTCAACATCTGGCACACCTAAATAAACAGGGTTCTGCTAGGAACTCCCATCCCGTGTGGTGTCGGGGATAGAATTACACCTCTCCATTTCTTCCGTGGATGTAAGAGGCGACTGAGGATATAGATTAAGGTAGACCGTAGGCGACAGGCTAGCAACCTGTCACTATTGTACCGTTTTTGTCAAACTTAAAACCTAAAATTGCTAAAAGTGGCTCCGAAGCGGTAACGTTTCGTGTGCTCTGCCTACCCCATTTAGGAATACAGGCATGATGTTTGTGTGTGTGTGTGTGTGTGTGTGTGTGTGTGTGTGTGTGTCCTAGGAACTTTTTAGTATGGAACCCTAAAAGCTTATGAGGAAAATGTTCCCAATTCCAAAGATATAATGCGACTCCCGCATTTCCGATAAGCTATGTTTATGCGTCTGATAACGCAGTGACACCATTCTGTTATTGTATTTGGAGGATTTAGAGTGCTGGGTATTAGTTGAAGGTTGCAAGTTGGAACGATAACTGAATAACGAAAACATACCTACTGGATATTTAATTTACTGAAACAGGCGGTACTTTGCGAAGGCCATATATCAATGAACTATACGAGTAAACAATTACTTTGCTCACCCGCGACCTTACGATGGCTATGTCTATACAACAAATGTGTGCGCAACTATCACCACTGCCGTATTACACTGACACGTTGCGAACTCAACCAGAGCTCATCCTCAGAGCAACACAACCGTTCACCATGCTACCAGATATAAATCTAAAGAACCAAAATACACATTTAAATTTATCAACACATTTGTTGCGTAGATATAGCTATTTTAAGGTCGCGGGTGAACAAAGTATGTCATTATTTATACCTAGTTCATATAGTTCACTGGATATTGTAAAATAAATTCAATTGGACTATACCGGGTGCGACCTGTAATACGAGCAAAAAATTAAAACATAGATCGTCCTCGTCAAACTGAACAACATTATTCAGCGACTTTAAAAAAAAATGGTGTCTTTGAATTTTCGCTTTTTCATACAAATTAAATACTGCTCTGCTATCAATGTACGCCATGCTAGAACACAACTGACGTCGCCTGTCACGTAATTACATTGCTTCTTCGAATAAACTTAAAAGTGTAATAAAAATTAAATAACTAATTATTTTTAATAGTCGCTGAACGAATGTTGTTCAGTTTGACCAGTTTTCATTATTTGCTCGTATTACAGGTCACACCCGGTATACAAAGTAGACTTAGCATTTACCGCCGTTTTGGGTAGATTTAAAAGCGAATAAGAGGAGACCAAATTAGGGTTGGAAATTATCAAAATTCATCGCCATGTCAACCGAAAGACGTCCACTGCTGGATATAGGCCTCCCCCAAGGCTCTCCACTCAGACCGGTCTTGTGCTTTCCGTATCCACTGCGGTCCCGCAATCTTAACCAGGTCGTCGCTCCATCTTGCTGGAGGCTTACCGACAGCTCGTATCCCGGTCCGTGGACGCCATTCGAGAACCTTCTGACCCCATCGGCCATCATGTCATCAGTCATCGGTCATCAGTCAGTCTTTGACCAGTGTATGTTGCCAGTGATGACATACTGATCTGCTGGGCTACCACGAAACTCGAAACTCGAAGTCGTATCGTACCGTCCCTCTCGCTCTCGTATTAAATAGTACAAGTACAAGTGTCAGAGGGAATTTTGAGTTTCGTAGTAGCCCTGCTGAGACGTGGGCGCTAACGATGGGCCTCATGAGGAAGCTCAAAGTCACTCAGAGGGCTATGGAGAGGGCTCTGCTCGGGGGTATCAATATTATGTTTAATGAAATTATATTGATTAATTAATAATTACTCTTATCCGACGATTATCCGGTTATTATTCAACAATGTAACGTGTTACGAGCAATAAATTAAATTTACAACATTACCCGCATTTGAATACACTCGACGGGTTTTAAATACTCGTCAATTCATACGTACGGGTGTAAACAAACCTTGGTATCCGAGTTTTATGCGAAGTTTTTTCATTTTACTTAAATCGTGTTTTTTTGGCAAAGATATGTGTTAACTTAAGCTATTTATAAATGTAAAACGTTAATTAAATAAATAAGTTTAGTATACAAATAATAAGACAAGTAAAAGATATTATATTTGAATTCTTGGCCCCAGTTTGTAGATGTGTCTGTGTTCTTGATTTTTGCGAAAGAATTCAATGGTGTGTATGAAGTTCCCAATCCGGACTACGCCCGCGTGGGAACTACGACCCAAGCCCTTTCTTTCTGAGAGGAAGCCTGTGCCCAGCAGTGGGACGTATATAGGCTGGGGTGATGATATACCTAAAAATGTATAAATATCTTGGACCCAAATAAATAAGTTCCCACCGTCAACAGATTTAATTCACGTTTTCAACAACGGTGGGAACCCGATCCAAAATGTCTTCGCTTCGAGTTGACGTATTTAAATTTGTAACTATCCGTTGAAAACAATTGACACATCACTGATTGATAATTTGGCAACACTCTTTACGTCAAAATTTAAAAAGAACAAACTTTAAAGCTAAGATGTAGAGTTTAATTTCATGTGACATATACTTGTTTTCAGAAATCTTCCTGTCAACCGACGACAAGCTGAAAAATCGGAAGTTGACAGAAGAAGTAATTAGTTATCTTTCTTATTGTCTTACTTTTATTTTTGTGCGAAACAGTATGTCGTGTATTTTTATAATGCTGGTTTTAGAACGAGAACTCCCGCGTAATAAATCTAAAGGAAGGTATAAACAGATAATTAGGTGGAAGTTTTCTTAAAAGTCGCAACGAATTTCTTTCAACGATTTAACTCTTTGTTTTACATTAATTATGATGTGTTTTTTTATGGAAATAATGATTTTTACTTTTTTTATAAAAGTTCACGGTTTTGAGGAAGTTCCAATGATTTTTAGCCATGTCAGTGTGTTTCAACGAAAAGTTTTTACAAATCCCCACTCAGCGGTACCTATATCTGAGAGAATGCAGAAAAAAATTAGAAACCAAGATTTAATTATCTACCCAGCTTGTGGATACGAAAACATTACTAACTGCTATCCTATAATTATATATGTGAAAGTAATGTAAAAGAAAATGTCTACCTGTCTATCTGCTACGTCTTCATGATTAAACCGCGGAAGCTGGAAGTTTGTGAAAGATTGTGACCTTGGAAAAGAAATTGGATAGTTTTCATCCCAAAAAATTGCATAGTTCCCGTAGGATTGTGATAAACGGTTTCTTTGTAGACAGAGTCGCAGGAAAAAGATAGTTAGCGGGCAACAATACAATACAATACAATGACTCTTTATTGAACATCAAAACATGTTAAGCTGTCACAGAAAAATATAAAAACAAAACAACACACAGCTTATTAGAAAAAAACAAAATTCATCTTTTTACTTTCCAGCCATGTCCAATTTATGATCAGCTAGGGTATAACAAAACCAACGGTTTTAGTACTTTCACGAACTAATCGTGTGGTTAGACGAAGTTTGAAACTGTCCGGCTAGACCCGAGGACTGCCGAGTGTTCCCGAAGAGAGCCGACGGCGCTAGACGAAGACAAGTGTTTGGTCACATCAAAGCGCTGGATCACGGCCAAATGTCGCTTTTATTGTGCAGTTTGAGCAATGAGCGAAGAGCGAGGATCGATAAGAATAAATGGAAACCTTTTTTTCAAATCGTGAACTAGAAAAAAACACAACTTACACACATCACACAAAGCCTTGCTTACCTTAGAACATTTCTATATACCTGTTTTCTGTATTGCTTACTGTGTGTTGGTGTTCAATTAAGAATCATTGTATTGTATTGTATTGTATCACATCTTTGCCTGTATATGTCCCACTGCAAGGCACAGGTCTCCTCTCAGAATGAGGAGTCTTCACACGCGGACTCACATACACCATTGAATTACATCGCAGGTTTCCTCACGATGTTTTCACTCCCGTGAAGCACGTGGTAATTTTGAATATACTTTCCAGATGAATTTCGAAAACTATTGAGGCGTGAGTTCGGATTTGAACCTACGATCCTCTGCCTACGGGCACGTCGAAAAAATGAATCCTATTAATAATATTATATTTAAATGTGAAAATTGTAAGCATCGTTGGCATTAGGTACCAAATTGTTTTACCAACCAGAAATCAAAGTAATTTTGCGTTCCTCAACTTTTCGTATTTATTTAGGTTACATAAAGATCGTTAGTGTCGTTTTCGGGAGTATTGTTCTTGCCCGCTACCTATCGCTTATAACTCGTACCGTACACTCGCGCCCACAAGCGATCCAATCTCCACTGTTCAACGAACCATTACACTTCTCAATGAAACATTATTTAGATAATAATGAGATAGTAATAATCTCACAATCTCCCGCTTTCCTCTCGGATATACGAGTCGCCACACCGATACAAATCTTTAGTAGAAATAATCATATGCGTTCACTGCGGGTCGTCTAGGCAAAGAGTTAGGAAGGATTCAGTCAAGTGTTGCAATGGAACGTTAAACACATTTTTTTTAGGGTATCGTACTGCAAATGGAAAAGCGCAACTCTTTTAGGGCCAGTCGTGTGTCTGGCATAATGCGCCCCAAAATTATTCGTCATCATCATCATCATCATGCCGGTCTATAGGTCCCACTGCTGGGACAGGCATTTAAATTTTGTGAAAAAATTCAAAATCATTTTTTAAGTTAACTTTTTAAGAATGTTTTTTATAAAAATTTCATTTTTTATACAAGCTTTTTTTGCTGACTGTACTTTTTGTTAGTTGTACTTGTATTGTCACCCAAACTACAATTGCATAAAAAAATTCAAGTCGATGCCATTAACCGTTGAAGAGTTCCGTCCTGTGGAGACGATCTTGGCCGGACTACCAGGATGTCACTACCAGATTATTGTATTGTCATGCAATTTACATAAGTATACCAAATTTCAAGTCAATCAAATTACTGGAAGTTGGTCGAATTTAACTTGCAAGATTTGATTACAGACAGACAGACAGACAATGGGACAGGTGAAACTAAATAAAAGCTTGTAAAATAGACTAAAACTGACCGTGCCTTTCATCATCCCAGCCTTTATACGTCCCACTACTGGGCACAGGCCTCCTCTCAGAACAAGAGGGCTTGGGCCATAGTTCCCAAGCCGGCCCAGTGCGGATTGGGAACTTCACACACACCATTGAATTGCTTCGCAGGTTTGTGCAGGTTTCCTCACGATGTTTTCCTTCACCGCAAAGCTCGTGGTAAATTTCAAATGTAACTCCGCACATGAATTTCGAAAAACTCAGAGGTGCGAGCCGGGGTTTGAACCCACGACCCTCTGCTTGAGCGGCGATAGGTCAAACCACTAAGCCACCACGGCGGTTTTTTTCTTTAAATATACCTTCAACAAATGTTTCGATATTAGTGATATTCTTATTATATGCGCTTATTTTCATGATTTGAAATTTACACGACATTGGTACGAGTATCAACTGTAAATTGTCATTGTTAAATAAATAAATTATGCGTATGTACAGAACCCTACCTGCATGAGCCACGACTCACTACCGGTTCTTGCGTAAACTAGGCGGCGCGATCGGGTATTTCACGCTTCTTCATTTTGCTTTCATGTTTAATTAAAGCTTCCGACTCCTAATTACTCAAAAGTTGAGATTTTTGCAGAGTTTAAAAGCCAGTTTATAAAATTAGGTCAAAAACTAGGCTTACTGCGTTAACTCACAAGGCACTAGAGCTGTTTTACATACAGAGGTCCTTTTCAATTTTTTGCATAAAAAAGCTCAGGCATTTTTGTCCGAATCTGCACACCTGCGAAGTAATTTAATGGTGTGTGAAGATCCCAAATGCGCACTGAGATCATCTAGGAGGCCCAATCCTACCATACAAATTACCGTAACCGAAAAATCTATAGGGTATTTCCGGTTGTCCTAGAAACTTGAAATTTTGTATGAAAGTAGCTACCTATAGAGATCACCACCGCCCATAAACATCTGCAACACCAGGGGTATTGCAGATGCGTTGCCAACCTAGAGGCCTTAGATGGGATACCTCAAGTGCCAGTAATTTCACCGGCCGTCTTACTCTCCAAGCCCAAACACAACAGTGCAAGCACTGTAGATTCAGGGCAGGATTAGCGAGCAAGATGGTGGTAGCAATCCGGGCGGACCTTGCGGGCTTTGCTTACATTAGAAAATCTCTAGGTATAATATGTATACATGTTTTCTGTACTGCTTACTATGTGTTGGAGTTCAATAAAGAGTCAATATATAATTAAATAATTTAATTTTATAATAAAGTAGTTGTTGCCCGCGATTCCGTCCGCAAAGTTTTTTTTTATCGCTTACCCGCGGGAACTTGTACCTGACTGAATGCTCCTCTCATCCACTCAAAGGTTGACTGGTAGAGATTCCCGTCAAGCGACTTAGGCAGACACCCGTGTGCCACGCCATCTGTCAGTGACGTCCAGTCGCTCGATGGGTTTGAACTTTAAGTCCAGCCCGCGAACACCTCTAATCCGGCCCGCGGAAAGAAAGCGGAGAGCCCACTGTCCAGCCCGCGATAGGGTCCGATTTTATAAAGCTACAAGTAATTAGTTTTATAAGACCCGCCACTGACGGTAATTGGTCATAATCATAGATAGCCACTCACGAACATAATCAACACCAAGTGCTTTCCTTATGCGTTACTCGTATCTAGGTACCCCCTGAAGACTAAGGGCCTGTTTCACCACTTGTCGACTAACTTTAAGTGACGGATGTCTGTGATGCCGTCTCTGTTTGTTTTGTCCGAATAAACAAAGACGGCATTACTTTTATCTGACACTTGAAGTTAGTCGACAGCTGGTGAAACAGGCCCTAAGTCTAGTTAACTAATGTTAATTACCCCCATGACGAGCCAAAGTCTTGGCCCGCACGAATTTACTTTAAGTGCAGTGTGGCCCTTGAGTCAAAAAGTTTGAAGACCCCTGGGTTAAAGGGATAAGTTCGCCTTTGTAGTATATCTCAATGTTTGTCATTTGTGTGTGTCTACTTATTTTGTACAATAAATAGGGTGTTACATACATACTTTGCAATTTTTTGGGATAAAAACTATTCTATATCCTTCCCCGGGACTTAAACTATCTGTATACCGAATTTGATCTAAACCGGTTTAATGGTTGAGACGTGATGAAAGTAATAAACAAACAAACATACTTACAAACTTTCGCATGATAATAACTATTATTAATGGAATTGTTTTCTTTTAACGTTTTAAGAGTATTTCATTTCTAAATTGTAATAAACATTAATTGTGGTTAATTGTTTTGTCTATTAGTCCGTCTAGACATCAAGGGCGTTTCGACATCTCCCAAAAATTCAAATACATTACTTACTTACTTATCTCTATAAAACCGATGAGAGATGTAAAAATATGTGTGTGTGTGTCGTGACGCATCAGAATGAAAGAAAGAAAGACTTATTTTGGCTCCATAACTTACCACACACACACAAACATCACGCCTGTTGTATTCCCAAATGGGGTAGGCAGAGCACACGAAACGTTACCGCTTCGGAGCCACTTTTAGCAATTATAGGTTTTAAGTTTGACAAAAACGGTACAATAGTGACAGGTTGCTAGCCTGTCGCCTACGGTATACCTAAACCTATATCCTCAGTCGCCTCTTACGGCATCCACGGAAGAAATGGAGAGGTGTAATTCTTACCACCTAAGACTAAGACTAAGACTAAAACTAGCACTAAAACTATGTAACTTGGTGACACGACAGGATACCAAAAAGGGTCTCCACTCAGCATGTGTTGCCGCACAGTATGTGCAGTAACGCTGGTTTTCTGTGGAGCCCAATGAATGGTGTCGGTTTCATAAATTTTATATGGTTCCGTTCACATTTATATCTGATGCAGCGTGTTGTGACGGCTTGTGTTGTGTCACATCAAAGCTACGAGTATAGAGAGAGAGTTAGAGACAGAGAGCATCACAATACAACACGACAGATAAATGTGAATGCGGCTTTATAAGTTTGACGCCAATATTATTTGTCTGTGGCATCGTAGCTCTCAAAAAGATGGACCGATTTCAATGCGGTTTTTTGCGTAAAGGTGAGTTTCTTTGCAGTGGTTCTTAGCTATGTTTGATAAAAATCGGTTCAGGCGTTTTTGGGATATTGAACTTTAAAATGACAAAATCCTGTTATAAAGTAGCTTTTACCCGTGGCTTCGCTCGCATTGACGCGTAAAAGCTGATTATAGACTTACTAACCTTGGTCGCTGCCGTCATTTAACTCAGATCACCGTCTTTTTTAACCCCGACGCAAAAAGAGGGGTGTTATAAGTTTGACCGGTATGTGTCTGTGTATCTGTGTGTCTGTCTGTCTGTGGCACCGTAGCTCTTAAACGGGTGGACCGATTTGAATACGGTTTTTTTAAAAGCAAGTTTTCTAGCGGTGGATCTTAGACATGTTTTATCAAAATCGGGTAAGCCGTTTTTGAGATATTGAACTTTGAAGTGACAAAGTCGGGGGTTTTCCAACTTTTTGTCGGTTAGGTTATTATCTTTGTAACTTTCTAAGGAAAAACTAAGTTACCATGAGTCATCGTGAAGAAACCTGGACCACAGATATAGATTACACTAGATAACGCAAACACCTCAATCTGTATGAAAACCAACTGGGTCACTTTTTTATATCTACTGTGACGTCTCAAGAGCGAATTAGCGATGTGAATTCCCCGATGTCCGCGCAAAATCGATTCAAACGAGCCGCCCGCCCGCGCCGTGGGGCTCGAGTCAGTCACTAGTCAAGATTAGTCAGTTAGCGGTCAGTCTTTGTATGGGGCCAACCCCGACGTTTGGTCGGGGTTCGGACACGCGAAGTAGATGCATTTGCGTAATCTAGTGTAATCTATATCTGTGACCGGGTCAGACCAGTGAACCAATTCAATAATATGTGTGAAGTTCCGAACTAACACTGAACCCGCTATAAACTACGGCCCAAGCTCTCTCATTCTGAGAGGAGGCTGGGTCCTGCAGTGGGACAGGCCGAGATGATATAAGTGGTAATTTTTAGAACTACTAACACAGAATAAGTAATAGGTATACCTATGGTACTTACAAGCTACGGTTACTGATACGATTCTATTAACCCACTGTTTCACCATCCATTGACTTTATCTGACGGATAAATGTGATGCCGTATCTGCTTGTTTTTTCGAATAGACGGAGACGGCATCACATTTATCCGTCAAATAGAATTAACCAATGGGTGGTTAAACAGTCCCAATCTTTCACTGATCCACAGCGACACAGTTTGAATGATAGAAGCTACTTTTAATCCGGGTTTTCTTTCAAAATTTCTTTAAAATGTAGAATACAGACAAAGTTGCAGACAATAACTAGTCATCAGTAGCATCCCTCAACGCTGGAATAAAGGAAATCGAATACTAAATAAGCAATAGTTTCAACTTTCCTGAACGTTTTATGAATAGAGAGCGCAAATACACGAGATTTTTGTGATAGTTAAGGCTCGGAATATTTACTAACTGATTTTTGTTTTTTTTTAACCCCCCACGCAAAAAGAGAGCTCTTAAACGGGTAAACCGATTTGAATGATTTTTTTTTTATTTGAAAGCAGGTTTTCAGGCGATGGTTCTTAGACTTGTTTTATCAAAATCGTTTCAGCCGTTTTTTGAGATATTTAATTTTGAAGTGACAAAATCATGAGTTTACCAACTTTTTGTTGGGCGAGGTTAGGTTATATTAAAACTCAAACTCAAACTCAAACTCACAACATTTATATATTATCAGTTTTCATCGAGGAACATCGGGCCCGCCTTCATGGGTCCCGAATGCTGCAGTTTAAGTTCCTTGACTGAAAAGAAATAAATAAACACATCCCCCTACTCCCTACTAATATTATAAATGCGAAAGTAACTCTGTCTGTCTGTCTGTCTGTTACGCTTTCACGTCGAAACCATCTGAACCGATTTTGATGCAATTTGGTATATAGATATTTTGAACCCCAAGGATCAACATAGGATACCTTTTATTCCGGTAGAGGGCGCCACCGCGCGATAACCTAGATCCGCGCAGACGAAGTCGCGGGCTTAAGCTAGTTTTATATAAGTTAAGAAGTACAGTCGAGTTTCTACACCCTTAACAATATAGAGTCGTCACATATTTATGCTCAAAATTTAGCTCGCCATTTTAACAATTCAATCGTACCTAAGTATCACCACCACCGCGTGACCAACGAGTGACGCGTGACGACGGGAGTTTTCTTTATCCATTTCTTTCTGCTACTTGGTAACCTATGTACTACGAGCGTCTCGACCACGCAATGAACAGCGAACACGCTCGCGGCATTGCCAATCACACGTAATCGTGGTAGAGCCGCAAGGATAACGATTCTGCACGAATGTGTGTATGCGAATGTTTTTCGCACGTCACGTCACTTATCGCGAACTATAGCGAACACTTTGAAGATCAAACATTAGAACTTAACACGTAATAAATATATTCGTCTAAAATGGCCGGTTTTAGTGCTCCGATGATTGTTTGCGTGTTTACGCTTGTATGTTGGTCAGGGAAATAAAAGGGTTATGGGTTTTTCCATGCGTTTATTTTTATATTACACTAAGAAAACATGAAAACATACACACATCATCATCATCATCCCAGCCTATATACTTCCCACTGCTGGGCACAGGCCTCCTCTCAGAACAAGAGGGCTTGGGCCATAGTTCCCACGCCGGCCCAGTGCGGATTGGGAACTTCACACACACCATTGAATTGCTTCGCAGGTTTGTGCAGGTTTCCTCACGATGTTTTCCTTCACCGCAAAGCTCGTGGTAAATTTCAAATGTAGTTCCGCACATCAATTTCGAAAAACTCAGAGCTGCGAGCCGAGGTTTGAACCCACGACCCTCTGCTTGAGAGGCGATAGGTCAAACCACTAGGCCACCACGGCTTTTTAAAACATACACACGATGGTTTTAAATTTTTGATCAGTTTTTTTTTCAGTTGTTCGGCAAATTTCCGTATTCTGGATTCTATTGCGCAAAGAAACTCCGAGCATACCTCTCTCCATAGCTGGTTGGATGACTCTGAGCCTATCCAAGAGGCCAACAGTCAAGGTACACTTCTCAGATCCATAGGTCATCCTTATTCCTTATTAAGTACATCCCAAATTTAACCAATTTAAATTTGAATTTAGAAGTGCTGCTCCAAAATGTCGTGGAAGTATCGCTCTCGTAAATATTGGTTGAAAAGAGTTTCACAGTACAGTTTGGTTGGGTTACGTGGCTCAAAATATATACGGTCAAATTGCATAACGTACGATAATAATAACTTCTTTTATCATAAATTTAAAAATTCTACGGTCTAACGCTTGTAATGAATACTGCTCAATATGTATAACGTTAAAATACATAAAGTCAAATTACATTATTATTCAATCGGGTTTTTTCATGAAGCGTTTTATAATGTTCGCGTTAATTTTTTTCGCTTATTTACCAGTAGATTATTTTGTCAGTTGCATATATTTTCAGCAGCATTAGGCAACCCACGCCTGATGTCGACGGAGCCCCGCTGCGGGGCTCCTATTTCTGGGCGGTCTGCCCTTCGGGCATCTGAAGATACCTAACGAACCTAACCTACCTATTAATGTGTAATAATGTAGACACTAACAGCCTTATTCATAAAAAGTTAGAGCCTCCTTGAAGGCTCCTTGAAGGCCCGATGCTAAAAAACATGATTCATAAACGTCTGTTAGCGCTAATCAGTCGATCGAGGCTCTGCTAAAGTTAGAGGACGGTAGACCCTCCTTTATCTCTCTGCTAAGTCACAAAATGGCGCCACAAGTTTGAACAGCTGACTTTGACTAGAGCAAAAAACCATAGGTACCGAAGATATTTATAGTGAAGGCAGGGCTACGCAGATTAAAAAAAAACAGGAAAATTTATTTTCAGGAATTTGTATTTAAAAATCCTCTAAATTAGCAACAATAAATGAACAATAAATATGAAAAAAAATAAGGATGATTAACATAATTATGGCTTTTTGCACAACATAAACAAGCGGATCGGAAATGGCGGGAAAACAAACATCTCACTTTTTATTTTTTTTCCCTGGTAATTTGCTGTCACTGCTGTCAATTTTTTTTTTAAATTATCGATTATTAGGCCATTTTTTGTCTTTGATTTGTCAAGGTGGCCAACATAACGCGTCTAATCCGTCTATCAGCAGCTCAACAACTAGCAGACTGCTAGCAAGCGTTTATGAATCATACTTCTTGACAACCGTCTAACAAGCTTAATCAGTCTGCTAAGTAACAGACCGATCAAACCTCAATTAAGGATTTTTTATGAATAAGGCTGTAAGGGTTTGTTGCAATATTTTTATTATTTCGAGAAAATACCTACATAACAAATATTATTTAAGTATTTAGGCTTTCGACATTCTAGACGTATTGTATCAAGTTTATGACAAATAATATTATTAATTTTGTACTTCGATATTATATTCATTCGACCAGTCGTGTTGTATGTATTTCGAACGTTATAGATTACGAACGTTATTTATTTAGGCTTTAGACATTCTAGACGTAAGTGTAACAAGCTTATGACATTTGATTTTAGATGTTATGGCACGTAACCTTTGGTTGTTATTCCAGTATTTGATCCCCGTACAAGAACCCGAGCGGAATAAGAAACAGTTGGGTTATTTACAGGGGGGAATACTAAAGTGTCGCGACCGCAGGGTTGCCACAAATATAAGAAACATATTTTATAGTAGATAGTGATATAATAGAAGTTGCATGCTTTATGTAAGTTTCACTTACGTCCGCGGCTTCACCGCCTTTCAAGGATAACTGATACAGTCTTTAATCGAGTTTAGCCCGACATGTTTCGGGCTAATTCGTAGCCCTTCCTCTTGGAGCACACGCCAGGTCGACTGCTGCAAAACGCGAACCCTGACAGGTCGAACAAAACTCGATTAAAGACGCGAGTTATTCGGTTTATTTCACTGAGATACTAGTTATTTTTGGCCGAGTAGTGGCCGAGGATCGTGCTCTGTGGCGTGCAATTGGAAAGACCTATGTCCAGCAGTAGACTTAGATTTAGGCCGATGGTGGTGATGACAAGTTATATGAAAATTTAAACATTTCGTTAACATTAATATCAATGGTTTTCTATCAGCGAGTTAGTCGCAATAGTGTTATAGTATCCAAATTAAAGCTGTAACTTCAAACCGTGCAGTCTTCATGCTCTCGCATACTCACTTATTTAATTCAACAGAGTAGCATAGTCAAATAATACAGAGGTTTTACGCCAGGTTTACTCTTCATGTTTGATTTAAATGTACCATACCGCTAACAAGGAGCAAGTTTAAGCTAGCATACGAATATAATTTGACTATATCAATATCAATTCTTATACTTAACTGACATTTATGTAAATTATAATGTAATCTTATATTGAATGAACAAATAAACTAAACTAAAGTAATTTCGGTTTAAGTCAAAGTTTATAAAATTGCTTTTATTTTTATTCCAACTAACCAACAATTGACTTCTTTCTCGCCATCTTTATGCATTTAATTTCTTTTTTTTTCTACACTTCAGATGAGGCCACAGATTGATCAATGGTTCAGTGACGGCCTATTCACTCTAGCCTTGAATAATCCTAAATTGTACTTTTGGAAAAGCAATTGATCGAACTGGTTTTCACTCTCTAGGACTGGTCCACATTAAATGTACCTATAAGATGTCTTTTTTTTTAACAAATTGACACTGATTATTTGTTTTATTAGTACTAATGTGCAGGTTTTTTTATTTATTTTTCTCTCAATTTTACTGTGTTGTGGTTGTTCTATATATGTATCCCCTTTTTTACGCCCAGAACAGCAAAAAGTAGAAAAGATAAATTAATCATTGTCACTTAATTATGATTGGTGTTATTTGCACTTACCTTAATACCTACAACTATGATATACAATGAAAAGTAAATATTTATTTTTTCGTAAAAAGTGAACTGGCAACCCTAGCCATAACCGAAGACGATATAAATGAGTCGATTAAAGTTTGCTCATCCATCGCTATCGGCTCCTTCGCACCACATGATCTATGGCGTCTCTACGTTCTCCACATAGTTTATACTGACGCTGGAAGTTCTTTGAACTGGCGATTAACAGATTAAAATAATTCATTGACGACCGGATGGCCAAGTGGTTAGAGAACCTGACTACGAAGCTTGAGGTCCCGGGTTCGATTCCCGGCCGGGGCAGATATTTGTACGAATAATACGAATGTTTGTTCTCGTGTCTTGGAGGTTTAATATGTATTTAAGTATATTGTATTTAATGAACTAAAAGAATTTCCTTGCTTACCGACGACCTTACGATAGCTAAGCTTATGCAAAATATGCAACGCGTCAGTGTAGTGTGGTGGTGGTGATAGATGGGTTTGTGTGTGTTCTTACAGTGTGGAGGTGGAGGAACTGCATGAACACACATATTTTTCATAAGCTTACTATCGTAAGGTCGCGGGTGAGCAAGGAAATTCTTTTAGTTCATTGATATGGACCTCCGCAAAGTCACGCCTGATTCAATAAATTATTTATATTGTATTTATTTATATAAGTATGTTTATCTGTTGCCTAGTACCAATAATACAAGCTTTGCTTAGTTTGGGACTAGGTCAATAAAATTGTGTCCCATGATAATATTTATATTAATTTATTATTTGTCATATTAAGATCTGGATGTCTACTAACTAACAATTTGATTGAAAGGAGTGGGTTGGTATGGTTGAGGATTCTGGATACTTCCCAAAAAAAAAAAAAAAAACAATGTTATAGCATTGCCATTGACGTTCTAAGGACTAGCCACTAAGAAGTAAATTACAAACTTTGAAATTCGAACTTCCAGCATTCGTATGTTCTTTGGCTATTTTAATAATCAATATAAAAAATATATAAATAATTCATACATTTTGTAAATCTTTCGCATACTTTCTACAAAATTCGTTTTCAATTCTGTATCGGTTCTACTGTAAGCAACTTAACAATTCGAAGACCAATTGTTTTTTAGTATCCGATATTTTCAGTACACAGTACCGATTATTTTGCTCCAACAAGAAAAACTCGTTTTCTCGACCCATAACGTTCTTCGGCAAAATATGTACCTTACCTGCCAAAACATACGACTCTAAGTTGAGGTGTGCATTTCCTTTCAAAACATTTGAAGGAAGTATTACTAGCAATAAAATATATGCCTTGTGGAATTCGGCATAAGGTACTTAATAGTTTACAGTGTATTTAGCTTGTAAAATTTGTTCAGGAAACGCATGGAATACCAATGCAACGATAAGAAAGGAAGTCAATTATTAACTATTATTATTCAGAAACTGTCGTGGAATTGAAAATGAGCCGTCAGAAATGGCTCAAGTCTAACTTTTTTTCTAAACGCCGGAACTTGGTTGGCATTATAAAGAACCTAATCTGTCTATAGGTACGGAAGATTTTTGAAATTCGAAGGCATTTCAGTATACAAGCGGCTGGGTCTTTTATCGTACCCAGCGCGGGAAACTTTTTAATATCGTTACGGAGACGCAAGATGGCGGGTGTAATTGCAGTGTCCGTCCGGAGAAAAACTAGTTGAGATTTATTAGAAAATTCTATCGAATTTTGTGGAAAGATGTAGGACAGCTTTGTGTTTTAATTTCCCTTGTGATTTTAAAGTTCTTCGACTAGATTCTTTTGTACTTTGATTGTTAAGGGAAGAATAATCTATGATAATAAGACAAAAGTCTTTATTAATAACAAAAAAGGTCCAAAAGTATCCGTCTCTATGTTGCATGGTCCCAGTAATTATCATTTTTAATTTTTACCCGACTGCCCGAAGGAGGGTTATAATATGTATTGTTCAATTTTTATATATTGAGTAGGTGCAGACATATCCTACTAATATTATAAATGAGAAAGCTTATATACGTGTGTGTGTGTGTGTGTGTGTGTGTCTGTTTAGTATCATGCAATTTAGCACGGCTAATGTTAATGCAAGTTCGATAAAACCACGATGTAATTTGCGGCCGTGACTTTGAAAATACCTTTTTCTTCATAAATATTTCGTGTAAATTCCAAATCATTTATTGAAACAAACGCCAAAGAATAACGACGTATCTCATAATTCAGAGGCGACAACTCGCGTCCAACACCCCACAACAATTGGGTTATACTTCGTGCTTCCCGGGTCGGTGTGGCGGACGGGCGAGCGAACCTAATCAATTTAGTGCGAGTTAGGGAACGCCTCCGTGCTTTATTAAATGCATAAACTAGCTACGCTTCCTTAAGAATCCAGTACAATGCGAAAGTTTGTAAGTCTGTTTGTTTGTTTGTTTGTTACCTCATCACGTCCAAACCGCTGATCCGATTTAGATGAAATTCGGCATACAGACAGTTTGCGTCCCGGGGAAGGACATAGGATAGTTTTTAACCCGTAAAATTGCATAGTTGCCGCGGGATAGCGATAAACAAATTCTACGCAGACGGAGTCGCGGGTAACAGAACAACACCATTTAAGAATGTTGCATGTTCTTGTAAATAAAATTTCAGGATTTTCTACACAGAGCTTAGCATCAAAAAGCACTTAACTTAGAACTTAGCATCTATATAGATCTCAATTCTTTTGTCGGCGAAGTTAACAACGACGCATAGTCTAATGTTCAATACTTGGCTCTATTTCACATTATGTTTTTGATGGGATTCAAATTACGCCACCCGATTTGATGGTCCTTAAAATATTCGCCAAAGATTAACACGTTAACTAATTCAGAGGGGCAACTCGCTTCCAATATCGCGCGTCAATTGGGTTAGCAAAGCTTCCCGGAGAAAATCTAGTTACTGTGAGTTTGGTAACGCTCCCGTGGGCTATTAAACCTTACTTGATATCGTGGTGATTTTTTTAAATCCACTACAAAATATACTAAGTAACTGGTAAAAAAAAGTAAAAAGTATTTCTGACTGCTCCACATATAAATCTCTACCGTTAATTAGCAAGAGAGTTTGAAATTTAGTCATGTGTATTTCCTTAACTTGTATTAACACCAGTTTTTCGCTACTTATATTAATTATAAATGCGTAAATTTGTAGCTATAGAGTTGTATGTGAGGTTGTTACCTTTTTACGTCTAAACCGCTCAATTGATTTAGATGAAATAAGTACACAGATAGTTTTTAATTCCAGGGAAGGACATAGGATAGTTTTTATTCCGGAAAATTGCATAGTTTCCGCAAAATAGCGATAAACGAATTCTACGGCGACTGAGTCGTGGCCAACAGCTAAAGTAGGGTCGCGGGTCGCGGAGCACGAAAAATTTCACGCAATGTCCTCCACCAGTCCACTACTTGTCTCTGTCACTCACGCGTGAATATTTGACGTCGCATTATTAGAGACACACAATAGTGAAAGGTCAATGTACGAAATTCTTCGTGCTCCACGACCAGACTTTAATGTGCACTAATTATTAAAATTATTATTCTTTGTCCTTTTTTAATTTATTTAATCAGGCATTACTTAGTGGATTTGGCGTTCTCCTTTTATCTTTCTCTTGTTGTTTCTATTGTTCTCTTATTTCTGATGTCCCTTCAATCGTTCAAAGGATTTAAACCTACACTAGAACTACACTGTCAAGAGTGGAGCAACTAAAGGTCTCTACCCATTACTCCGTGTCAGAAAAAAAATCTATGTATTGAAAAGTATGAGACCATGGCCACTAGCACGTTTCCTAACCAACCGTCGCCGTCTCGGTCATGTATGCGTATGATATTCCGTGCCTGACACGTTCCTATCCTATTACGGTCATGTCATGATACGGTGAAGTCACTTAGTACTACACCTAGCTACCCACTACACTGTAGTAGAGACCATTAGAGGAATACCCTATTCTATTCTTCTGCAACTGGCGAAAACAACTACCTTTCCGGAACTTTTTATTTTTGACTTAAAAGCCTGCCACCGCTCTGGTGATTCGTCACAAACGACGCTGTCTCAAATGCATTTAACTTCAGTAGCGAAATATGGCGCCGGTGTAAGGCTGGGGTCACACTGACAGTAAATCGCTTGCAACTCAGTTCGTGTTTACAAATGTTGTAAACACGTGTTGTGTTGTTGTTGTTGTAGGATTTATGCTGAGGCGGGACCATTTCGGGCACACAACGTAGTTTTACTTTGTATCTCACCCTTTTTCTTTTTGTATTTTGATATTAATTTTTGCGTCTCCGATGAATTTATTTTATTTAATTTTTATTACCGTTTTTTTATTTAAAAAATCTTAGAAGTGAATTCCGATCTATGTTATATATAGGTACCTATATACAATTGACCAGCTGTTGCCCCTGACTCCGTCTGCACAGTATATTGGTTAATCGATATCTTGCGGAAACTATGCATAACCCATGATATTTATTATTAAGTATTTACTATGTCATTATAGCTGCCTTATAGGGAAAAATAATGCAGCTTCTATTTATACTAAACTTACGTATATTGGAATCCTGCCTACTTGACATTTGTTTGTCTTTATCTGTCAAATTGACATTTGTCTACGTCAAACAGAGAATAAACGTCTATTTTTTCAAACAATTAGGCAACTTTACCGCAGTGTTACCTCAGCATATGTTGACTTAACTAAGTTCAGGAAACTAGGTGGGTAGGAAACAAATGAGCAACCCTAACCGAAAGTAATAGATTTTAACATCGACCGTCGTAGTTGTTCCTAGCACCTTGACAGCTACTTTTCTTGTCGACTTCCTTGCCTTTAGTCGGTAACGGAAACAACGTAATTCTTTTTTAAATAAATTGGATCAAATACTTATGTTGGATACCAGTTTGTAAACGTTTAAGGCAGGGGTGGTCAACCTTCATTGGTGAATGTGCCATTTTTTACGAGAACTGTAACAACATGGCTTCGACGTGTCATTAAAGATTCTTAATTTCATGGTTCATCGTCATATCAGCAGTGGGACCTCCACTGTTGGACATGCCTTCCCCAAAATTATGCATCAGCGTCATGACGGAGTGTGGAGGGAGTCCTCAGTGGCGAGGGAGGGGTTTGCCAATACTCGTCACGCTTGGAAAATGTGTTTAAACTAAATTTTCCGGACTTATTATTATTAATCGACCCAAAAATAACCTAACCATAAAAAAACACATTTTTAATAGAAGCTTTTTTGCTGACTTTACTTTTTGTAGACTGTACTTGCATCGTCACCCAAACTACATTTGCATACCAAATTTCAAGTCGATTCTATTAACCGTTGAAGAGTTCTGTTCTGCGGAGTCGATCCTGGCCGGACTACCAGGATGTCACTACTAAGTTATTGTATTGTCATGCGATTTACATAAGTATTCCAAATTTTAAGTCAATCTGACTACTGGAAGTTGGGCAAATTTAACTTGCAAGATTTGATTACAGACAGACAGACAACGGGACAGGTGAAACTAAATAAAAGCTTGTAAAATCGAGGATATTGTCAATTTGACTGTATTTTCCTCAACAGAATCAGTACAATACAATGATTATTATTTTATTAAAATTTGACATCTTTGTGATAAAAAAAAAATCTTACGATTTAAAATTGATAACCCCAATCTCTAGGCATCGTAATAAAATTAAACTCATTTAAGTAAACTCAGAATTTCGTTCAAAATATCGTAAAGACGCTCTCAAGCCCGGTAAAGGTGAAACAATAACATTTGCATACAAACCCCATTACTGGATTAATGTAAAAACTCGCAAATACTTAATATCTTTATCTTTGGGCGAGCATTTCGGAGATAACAGCGAATAATTTTAATTATTTATTGGACTACAAATTATGGCGGCGTGCTTCCTTTGCGGTAAGCGACCAAAATGGAAAGAAAAAGAAATATTTACGCGCCAACAACGCTCGCCCGGCGCCACTGCGTACTTTTCCTCCGTTCATTTAGTGTCCGACCTGTCTCGAATGTATTTTGGCTGAAAGTTGGCCGAAATAGGGGGGGCTACTATGAAATTCGAAAAACAAAGTTCGTATCGTACCGTCCCTCTTCGTATTAAATAGTGTAAGTGTCAGAGAGACCGCACGATACGAACTTCGACTTTCGTAGTAGCCCTGCAGTGCCGAGGGGCTCCGCCATTAGAATGTTGTTGTGCCTTTGAAACCGGCTGAGGGGTAATACCAGAAAATGGGCAGTGTCTTCTTGGCAACCTTACGTTCTATACTGCGCTCGCCAACCCGCTTGCCAAGCGTGGCGATTACTTCATGATTGGGGGAGGCCTATGTCCAACAGTAGATACGTGCACGTCCTAACGCTGATATGATGATAATGATGATGACCAAAACTGAAACTAGATTGGTGGGCTTTCGTGCGGCATAATACAAATTATGATTGTTTTTTAGGAATCTTTTTGTATTTTTTATTTCAATTCCAAATTTTAACTTTTACAGTCATCCCGTAAAACCTAAATTGAAAATACAAACTGAAATATAGATGCACAGCAGTGCAGCAGCGGTGTAGCGGTATAGCACGCGGCATGGAATGCCGAGGAACTGGGTTCGATTCCCAGTGCTGGTCTTATTTTTCTGGTTTTTCTGTGCATCTATATTTCAGTTTGTATTTTCAATACAAATTATTCAAAATTCAAATTAGTGTTCACAGCTAGTCGCGGTTGTGTAACTCAAAATCTAGGAGTACCTACTATACTGTACCCTTAGTGTAAGTTTTTGGTTACAAAATACGTCTCGATCGCGTTCGCGTTAAAATCTCAATTTGTATGCAAACACAAACATCGCAAACGTTCTGCTAGAGGCGCTGTTAGTGTTTCCATACAAATTGAGATGTTAACGCGAACGCGATCGAGACGTATTTTGTAACCGAAAACTTACACTAAGGGTACTGAACGGCAAAAAATCTGGCCCTCAAATGTATACAGTAACAGACAATTTTGTATGTAGAGTGGTCCACATTACCTAACAAAAGCAAACCTTTTTTTTTTTTCATCTGGTTCTGATTAAAACTGCCAGTTATTCTGAGCGAGCGGCCACTAAAATTAGTTTCAGTCAACGTCATAAATAAGTGATCAATTTTGTACCCTATCACTTTAACGTCATGTCAAAGTCAAAGTCAAGTCAAAGTCAAAATATCTTTATTCAATTTAGGCTATAACAAGCACTTATGAATGTCAAGAAAAATCTACCACCGTTCGGAAAAACCTCTGCTGAGAAGAATCCGGCAAGAAACTCAACGAGGTATATATATATTTTTTAAAACAGATTTACAATATTATTAAATGATATGTATACATCACAAGTATTTAACACAACTTTATTTTTAACACAGTAGTTCGCTATTTGAAGGGATCGCTAATGCGGATCGGAATTATTTCCAAATATCCCTGTCCATGATATAATCATTAACTTTATAATACGCCTTTGATATTAATGTCTTCTTGACAATAGATCTGAATTTTGTATCCGTTTCATTTGTAATATTTTTTGGAATTTTATTATAAAAACGTATGCAATTTCCCAGAAAAGACTTTTTGTTTTAGCCAGTCTGTAAGATGGAACTTTAAGCTTCCCTGTGTTCTAGTAGCCTTTGGCTTATCGACGTTAGTGGGAAAATCACATATGTTCTTCCTAACATACATGATTATTTCAAAAACATAAAGCGACGGCAGGGTTAGGATATCTGTTTCCTTAAAAAAAGATCTTAAAGATTCACGCGTCTTCAAATTATAAATGCTCTAATTGCTCTCTTTTGTAAGATAAAAATTGACTCAATGTCTGCAGCAGATCCCCATAAAATAAGGCTGTACGAAATAATGCTATTAAAGTAAGCAAAATACACCAACCGTGCCGTCGCCACATCGGTTAGCTTAATAATTTAAAACAGCTGTGTCGATTTTGACGTTTGAGCGTGGTCAGGGTTGCCAGCTATCCTATCCAGCTATGTTTGAAAAGCCATACGAAATCAAGTAACGACTGAAAGCGACATGTACAAAAGTGATCACTTATTTATGACGTTGACTATACCTACCTACATGAGACTATGCTACAACTTGAAACATAGCATTGATAACAGCCAGTAAGTATCAATTTGAGGCAATTGGTTGTTTGGCGGGATTTACTGTGCGTGTAGCTTCCTCCACACCAGAATAGGGTGACAATGACACATGGTGTTAAAACAATGAGGGCTAAAAGACAGGTGAAATATCGCTAGATGGCGTTAGTATCGTGAGGTTTTTATGACGTCACGGTCTTGCTTGCAATGAGGGCTATCGCGTATGAATTCGCCGCTAGAGGCGCTAGTGTAGCGTGAGGTCTCCGAAATGTCAAATCTCATAGTTTCTGGGTGAGCTACGCGGGTTTATTTATAATTAAAATAAATTTGTGAATATTTTGCAACATCTCAAATTAATTATAGCAAATATGCGTTCCGGGGCAATGAATGTCTGTGTTTTGAGACAGTTTTGTCTTTCGGAAACCTTTGTCCTCCCTTTTTTCCAAACAAAACGGGGACTATGCAACACTGTGGCATGCTCGATATTTTTATGGCACGATTTTAAGGTGTATTAAATGTGATTTTAATCTAAACTTTGTTTTCACGCCCGTAATAACAGACTTTGAAAGCCATACTAAAAAACCTCACGCTACAGTGCGCCATCTAGTGAGACAAAAAACGATAGCCCTCATTGGCTAGTAACTAAATGAGCTCATTCTGTACGATAATTTAACCCACGTTAAGGCTACTGATTACTTAATTATGATATAAGAGAAAAAAATAATGAGAAAATAAAATTAAGTTTTATATAGTAGTTGAGACACAAACTCCATAGAAGTTTTTTTTTAGTTCAATGATGTATCGTATTACATAGTAATCAGTAGCCTATTAGCCAACGTGGGTTAAATTATCAAAGCCCAGAAGTATCGTATATACGGCCAAGGACTTTAGTTTATGAGCCATCATGGAACCTTTTCAAAGCAAAAGTCATTACGATTTTCCTTGTTAATTAATGCCCTATGACATTTTGTGTGAAATGATTCCATGTTGGCTCATTAATTAAAGTCCTTGCCGTACTTTATTACGAGCCTCTACCCGCGGTTTCTTTCGAGTAAACCAGTATATCTGGCAGTTGCCTAAATTTTAGGGATTAAGAGTTCTTTTTCAACTATACGTATGGTCCCACTACTGGGCAAAGGCCCTTTCCTCTTGACCTCCACACCTTCCGACCTGGCGCTATGTCAGGAAATATTAATGCTATTTTTATAAGTTTTACATATAAAATCAACGCTATGGTTCCTAAGAACAGATTTCGCTATCTCTCATAGTTACTGACTTCTCCATATTGACTTCTCCATTTGTATTGATCACCTTGTATAATGATAGTGTCAGTGACAGCAGAGACGAGTGGCGAAAAGAAGGGGGGAGCCTTCAATAGGTTACGAAAAAGAAGCATAGAATAAAAATCTGAACCTAAAACATGTAACAAGCCCTATAAAACTCCCACACGTTGGAGCTCAATTCTCGGTATCTTTTTCCCAAAAAAGTCTAAAATCCCCAAAGTCAGGCAATTTATCACGAGCACTGATAAAAATATTTTACATACGCAGCTATTCTACGTGCATGTAATCTTAATGTGTTCAGAACTTCGCATTAAGCTTATCAAATACGGAAAAAACTGGCCAAGTGCGAGTCGGTCTGGCACACATAAGGGTCCGCCACCGTACAGTCAAAGGAACTAGAAACTTCCCCTTCAATTAAATACTGCACAAGGTGTTAATTAAATAACTAAAAACCAGAAAGTAGTTTGCTCTGAATCAAGAGTAGAATCGATTACACTATGCTTTAACTTTAAATCAGGTTATGTTTATGTCCGTATTTTTAAATGCATTTTTTTGTGCCCAGTCTAAATGTTACAAATGCATACGCCGATTAAATGTTTTAGCGAGGTTGCAAACTATTTAGATAATTTTATGATCGCCATTTGCTGTCAGTTTGATTTTCTTCTTAAAACGACGAAGACTGACTGACAATTAGGTACTACGAGTGTAGAGTTAAAAATCAAGTAGAATTACTAAGCTAAGCAAAACACACGAATGTTTTTTTTAATAACGAATATATAATGTAATATCTGTAAATAGACCATCTTAATTTGAAAAAGTCCCAATCCAACCAATGATACACGTTTCAGTTTCTTTGACCGTACAATTGTTATTAGGTAATCGAGTAAGGCTCTGTCGGCGTTGTTTCACCACGGAACCCTGTTAACCCTGGAGAAGAACCCGGAAAATGTACGTACGTGCGAAAACGTTTTAGGCGTTCCCAATAGGCCTTAACATTATTAAGAGATCATTCAAACTGCGTCATTTTGAATACAATATAATACAGTATTCATTTATTTGGTAAAAACGTAAAATACAGAAGAGTTTTTCTAGTTCTTACAACATTATATACCCTGGTAAGGTAGTGCCACAATTGTTTATTTCTAAATATAAAATATTAGTTAGACATAATAAAACACACAGGCTATTCGTAGCACACAGGTCACTATTATTTATTTATTCATAAAGAGACAATGAAAAAAAAAACTTTTTTACCACATTATCCAGTTTTAGCGATCGGATGGTAGGATTACTTAGATACGATGCCAGTGCACGTACAGTTAGCAAAAACCTTTAATAAATAAAATTCTAACAAAAAACAATTTTATTTTTGGCTTCAGCTAGCTACTACACTTTCGTTAAATCGCATCACCTTGTTAACTAGAGAATCTCCCATCCCACCAATATACACAACATTGTGTATATTGTATTTAATGTTTTCATGTGTTTTCTGTAATTTTTATTTTATTTGTGTTAATTTTGCTGTATATGTGTGTCTTCTGTGTAAGTGAATAAATGTCTTCTTTCTTTCTTTCTTTCTTCTTTCTTTCTTTCTTTCAATATTGAAAATGCGAAAGTTTGTAAGTCTGTTCGTTTGTTTGTTACCTTTTCACGTGACACGTCTAAACCGCTGTACCGATTTAGATTAAATTCGGTATACAGATAGTTTGAAGATCGGGGAAGAATATAGGATAGTTATTATCCCGGAAAATTGAATATTTCCCGCGGATAGCGATAAACGAATTCTACGTGGACAGAGTCGCGGGTAACAGCTGCTTCTGGTCTAAACATCGATCTTAGTAAAAATGAAAAATTTACAACGAAATTCCACGTTAAATTATAATAACACTCAGGAAGACACTTTATTTAAAATGTATAAAAGACCCGTGTAAAAGACCAATTCTAAACACAGTGAAAAAGTATCATGGAACCTTGTGCTACTTATTTGGGGGATTTCAAAGTTTACTGAGGATGATCTGAGTGGTTCTCGTGATAACTTATAAAATGGGGAACAGTTCAAGGACTTTGGAACAAAATTTGAGAGTCAACGAGATAACGGACAACGTGATCTAAATATTGCTATTGACGGCCAAAAATAAATAGATCACTTTTCAACCACCGACGCAAAAAGAGGGGTGTTATAAGTTTGACGTCACTGTAATGTCAGTCAGCTCTCAAACGGATGGGCGGATTTCATTGCGGATATTTTTACGTGAAAGTGTATTTCTTCGCGGCGGTTTTAAGGTATGTTTGACGACCGGATGGCGAAGTGGTTAGAGAACCTGACTACGGAGCTTGAGGTCCCGATATTAGTATGAATAATACGAATGTTTGTTCTCGGGTCTTGGATGTTTAATATGTATTTAAGTATATATTTATCTATATAAGTATATTTATCCGTTGCCTAGTATCCATAGTACAAGCTTTGCTTAGTTTGGGACTAGGTCAATTGAAAGAAAGAAATAAAGGTTTATTTTGGCTCCAAAAGTACCACCTAAAACTAAGACTAGAACTAGCACTAAAACTATGTTACTTGGTGACACGGCAGGATACCAAAAAGGGTCTCCACTCAGCATGTGTTGCCGCACATTATGTGCGGCGGTGTAATTGGTGTCAAGTGTCCCATGATATTTATTTATTTAAAAATCGGTTCTGCTCTTTTTGGAATATTGAACTTTAAAATGACAAAGGGGTAATTAAACTTTTCTAAGTTAATTAGGTTATCATATAAGTGCTTATTTATTTTAACTTGCAAGTGTAGGTACGTGTATTTTTGGAGCTTATTGATGGCGGAAATGAAAGAGCTTTTTGTTCCTATAGCTATGGAAGATCAGCCGAGCAATACTTTGATTTCATTAAATAAGACCATTTCAGGACCACTTTTTTGATTCTTTCAAGAAATTTCTTGCTTAAGACGAGTGAACTGCTTACCCAGTGTTAAGTAAGGTCAAAATGTGCAGAACTGTCAACCCAGGATTAACTAAGTATGTAATTTTTTTAATCCTAAGCCGTATAATCAACCCATAATGTTACGATAAAAAAAAGTTGCACCATTAATAAAATCCAGAATCTAAATTTTGGGACTTCCTATATTGAATTTAGTAAAGTCTCGGAATTTTAATTCAACTGTTGGATGGTACGCGTGCGAAACAGTGGGTAAACACTAGTTACATTCGAGTATACGGCCTTTCCTTTTGAAATACCTAGTTTGGGTATGATTTGACAAGTCAAATTACTATATTTTCTTGTCAGGATAGTCTCCCATTCCCCTGAATCACGGTCGCCGCGTACGCACAGCATTTGTTCTAACGAAGACACACGAGGGGCCAGTTACGTAGCGAGCGGACATATGGGGCGAAATAATAGAAAGTACGCGTCGGTAATCGTGATATATCGCGTATTTTATGACCTAGTATTTTTTACTCGTGTTTTAGGATTCGCGACTCGGACGGAAAAACGTAACATAAGGGTCACATTCACATGTGTGTTTGTCTGTCTGACATAGAAAAATTATTACGAATGTCCTGGAATGTCCTAATTTTGGGTGGAATTTGGTTGGTAAAATAGTTGTTAGTATGTAAAATAAATGATGATTTTTATCCCGGAAAATTGCATAGTTCTCGCGGGATAGCTTTAAATGATATTATATGGAACCAAAGAACTTCTTACTGGCTTCGGCCCTAAGAATTCCTTTTAAATGTCCCGGTCCCCATGGACCCGTGGTCTGAAATCCATACCAAAAATATTTTATTGCTGATAAAGTCCACAATGATTATATCCATATGGTTATAATGTCCATACAATAATCAATTATGCTGCAGTTTAAAAAAATGGAAATCGGACGCACGTCTGAGTCAGATTTTTATTATTTTACGCTATTTTTTCGCTAAATACGACGTTAGTTAATGTTTTATTTTTCAGACAAGGGAATACTAGAGAGCCAAAGCAAATAAATTGCAGATGTCATATTGTTTGGGACAAACTCTTTGACTTCGTAAATGTTGGGTTTGAAAATTCGAGAAAAAGATGTCGAAAGGACTTCTTGGCGCTTTGACTCCAAGATCTTGCCCTTGATCTTTCAGAAAAAATGGGGACAGAAGCCTTAAAAGTGCTACGCACAATTTAATATATTTCAGGAAATGGTAGACCAAGTGTTTTGCCTACAATAAACAACTGGATAGGTAAATATATGTAGGTACAATAGAAAATTTTCTGGACCTAAAACAGAAATTGTTTCAACACACTTATAACATAAAATGTACCTCTATATGGTTGAGATTTGCTTGAGACATTTAACCAAGACCCTTTGGATTTTTTTTTCGGGTGTATAAGAAGTCTTAGTCATCGTAACGCTAATCCTAGATGTGCTGGGTTTAAAATAGCCTTTGCATCATTATTAATTATTTCATTATTTTTCTACCTACTTTTAAATGTGTAGACAGTCTTGAACTATTATTATAAATAATTATTTGATTTTCTGAAATAAACGATTTATTCTGTCATTTGTATGTTACACCTTATTTAAGAAAATTAATGAAAACCTACGTAATTTGTTGAAGCGGGCGTTACTTTGCGGAGGTCCATATCGATGAACTGAAACAATTGCATTTTGCTAGCTTTTTTGTTTCAATTCATCAAAATTTATGAAAAAAAGAGGTGTAAAATTTACCTTTCACGTCATCACGTCTTATTTTTTTAAACAACTGATACGAACATTTAAAAAGCCACAGAAAAATCTAACAAAAATTACAGACATACATTGCTCTTCTATGCTCAGAAAATAACCGACGAAATTTTCAATATTGTGCGTACGGAACCTTGGTGCGCCAGATTGACTAGCACTTGACAAGTTATATGATGTTTTTATAAGGCAGATGAGAAGTTATTTATTAGTTAACAAGCTGTAAATCACATGTAAATCAGCACAAAAGCCACAAGATTGGGAATATCTATAGATTTTCTGCAGGCCGGGCTCAACTAGTAGAGTTAAATTCGAGCGTTTTGACCGTTTGGTAAAACGTTTTTATCATCATGTCCACTGCTGGAATAGGCCTTCCCCAAGGCTCTCCACTCAGACCGGTCTTGTGCTTTCCGCATCCAACGTCTTTATCAGCCCACGTTTATTAAGACAAACGGAAGAACAAGTCCCAAGAATTCTGATCAAGCTAGATTTAGCATCGATATTGTGTTTAAAACTAAAAATGTAATCCTGAGCATCATCTTTTTTAGTAATATTTAGGTACTTGACAAAATGAAAAAAGAAAAAATGTTCCTGGAATATGATTGTGTTTAAAACTAAAAATGTAATCCTGAGCATCATCTTTTTTAGTAATATTTAGGTACTTGACAAAATGATAATGACAAAAAAATGCCGCGAAAACGCTGAATATTTACCGGACAACGGTAAAAATATATATTGCAAATTTCATGTGAACGAACAATTTTATTTGTATTTGCAACCAATTGCGTGCGAAGTTCCAATCCGCACTGGGCCCGCGTGGGAACTATGGCCCAAGCCCTCTTGTTCTAAGAGGAGGCCTGTGCCCAGCAGTGGGACGTATATAGGCTGGGATGATGATGATGATTCAAATAAACTTGAATTATTACTAAGCTTTTTCATCGGTAAAGACGTCAGCGTACGTAACTATTTACAATAATTGTGTCAAAACAGAAATACGAAAAACAGGAAAGGGGCCGCAATTTTCAGTTTTGCTGAGAGAAAATCTGTACAGACGTAGGTAGGTAAAAGGAGCATAATATAATGCCCATGCGGTATGTGCGGTACCTACTACGAGTAGACAAAGCACGCATTCATGATCCTTTTTACACAAAACAAATCTATGAAGTCAGGTCGCTTGGAAAACGATCAGGACCTTGAAAAAATTATAAATGCGTCCTTAATGCCAATAATAATCAGTACCAGATATCGCAAAGATGTTGCCAAAACTATAACGAGCTTACAAACGACATGACACTAAATTAAAATGAGCGTACATCTTACAGTCGACAAAGTGACGGTGAAAATCTTTAGTTAACTTCCTAACGAATTGATAAATATATCCCAATAGCCCAGTTCGCTGACCGAAATTTCAATTATTGTCAACCTACCGAAACCGAAAATAAAAAGTTCAAAGAAATCTACGAGTACTACTTACTCAGATCACAAATTCGGCCACACCGCGACGTAACGGCTTAAAACACACATTAACACATATATAATGCAGTAAACACTTATTTACACGCTTTTAAAAATAATTCACTTTGATAAAATACTTCGTAACTTTTACGCGGGAAAGTTTCGGAGCGAGCGACGTAATCTCAAAGCACATCCGATCTCAGCGCATGTCGCGCGAACACTGACTGACTGAACTCAGACTGAAGTAAACTGACTGGCTGAAAAATGTTTATATACCGAAGATGAATTTTTATATTTCGAACACGCAGTGAGGGCGGGAAAGCCGCGCTCAAATTATCGCTCTATACTCTATGACGCATTTATGTCCATTACTTTATTTTTCTTTGTTTTGCGCTAATTCTGCCGACTGCCAGTGACATGAATATTTAAGAGTTTTCCAACCGCACTAAAAGAGGCATAAAGGAGTCCTTGTAAAAATCCTATTGTATGAAATGTAGGCTTGACTGTAAAAGTTTTGTTTACGCGGGAATAAGCCTACATTTGCTTTTACGCTGGTAATTTCACAGAAAATATTTTTATGATCATGCTAAGTAAAACCAGTTGACAGGTCAAGCCAAAAGTAACAAAAATGTGATATTTCGAAAACAAAAACAACGTAATCGATATTTTGTGAACTTTTTGGAAAACATTCCATTCCTTGTTTAGTTGTAAGACAGTTGTTTACGGTATTGGCGCGTTTGATGGATGCGTTAAGCGGAGCGTTTTGCCGATCCGTCGACAAACAGACAAACACGTTGATCGATTGATATAAATTGTGGTTAAATCGTTGTTATTGTTTTTGTTGCCTTGATTAGCACGTATAATATTAAAGCTAAAACAGGCTGAAGGATGGTTCTAGAATTGCTTATAAAGTTATAAGTACTTAGGATAATATATGTAAAGTTTCTGCTAAGTTAACGTTAGTTTGACTCTTATTTGCCAGACACAGACAAAACATAATAATATATTTATCAATAACAGGGTCACTGTTTATGGAAAAAGGGCGTAAGCTTTTAAGACACTGCAAAAAAACTTCAAACTATAAACAAGTTATGCAAACCATTTTTTCAGCTTTTTTTACAGAAGTTATTCATATTCCCGTCCATTGAACAAGTATGTAAATCGCTCCACTATGATTCAATGCATTATTCATGAAGTTTAACCTCTGTTCATTATTTAAAAACAGACCCCCTAACAAGATTACTACCATCGGCACATTTCGAAATTATTTCCCTTTCTCGCAACGTATAGAGCTGCCAGTGTGAAAGAGACAGAAGAAAGTTTGACGGTTGCTGTGTCTTGGGAAGGGTGTGAAGTGCTCGGAAATGCAAAGATTCTTAGTAATGATTATGCAGGAAGCGGCTTGGAACAGTTTTCCTGTTGCTTCGTTCAATGTGTTTTATTAACAACCAAAATAACTGCCATGCATGATATTTCCCGGCTACAATAATCGAAATGATATTCAGCAATTATACCTACCGTCGTATTTAGTGTAACAATAACTATTAACAAATTAGGTTTAATTATTATATTTGAACAGAGCAGGCCAGTGACCTCTATTTATACCTAAGTCTAAAGGCTTTGCTGTCCATCTCTCGGCGTGTCAAGTGGAAGGATCAAAGGTAGCCATTTCATTCGGATATTTGCGAAAAATTCACGTTAAGTATCTCAAATGAAATACAGAGGTTGATTTATAAAATCACGTTTGTGAAATATCATTCCAAAATTTATAAACTGTGCTGAATTTGAAATAATAAAACTACAATATTTTTACCCTCGCTCCTCCGCTACTGAAGAAGCTACACGTTATATTCTTTGAGTAATCAAGTTATCTTTTTTAATGCTCGTAATTATATCTGTATCTCATGACATGATAGTCTTAATAAAAAAAAACAGCTTTGATTTTGACACTTAATCGATAATTTAATTTGAGGTGTTTGTAGCAGTACTTATACTACCGAGATTTTTCGCACACATGCAAATGGTATTTTCGTGGATGTTTAAAACGCCTTTAATTTTAATTTTTCGCGACAGATCAAAACAAAATCTATCCGATCTGCAGGACCTATGTCATTTTCCATCCTATATCCTTCCCAGGGTTTTAAAGTATCTGCTTACCAAATTTAATCTGAATCGATTACGGGGCTTAAGCGTGAAAAGGTAACAGACAGACAGACTAGATTAGACTAGTATTAATTAAAATATTGTAAAATAAAGTCACTTCCGTCTGTGTGTCTGTATTCAAATTCAAATTCAAAATCCAAATCATTTATTCAGTAAATAGGCCGCAATGGGCACTTTTACACGTCATTTTTTAAACTACCAGCGCTTTCGGAAAGACCATCATTGCCAAGAAGAATGCGCCGCAAAAAACTTGGCAGAAAGTCATTTTTTCATAATAATATAATTACAAATAAAATACTTATAATATAATTACAAATAAAGTACTTAAAAACTACAGTAAACAATTAAATAAAAAAATTCAAAATAAATATAAATAATAATACAGGGATATTCCCTTCGTTACAAAACTAAACACTAACTATATCTGGAAGTGTAGAATGCTTCCACCATCATGAATTTTTAAAAAATAATAATAATATTTTAGTTCTGAAATATACATTTCAGGTCAAGTAACCATTAAGCTTTTGGATTCCGAAGGCAAGCTCACGTCTGCCGCGCCCAAAGCTAGCTCACACGCACTCATGTCATGCTCTGAAAGCAGAGCGGTACCGAGGGCATGGTATTGCTTCCGTTACCATAAGCTTTATGGGATCGTCTTGAAAACTTCGACGTCGCGAGCCTGTGACTAGAAATATGTATGTAAGCTTAGACCTTTTAAACTACGCAATGGTTTTTAATGCAGTTTTCACCATCAATTACAAAATGTAGTATATGAAATATATTATACTCCACGCCCCGGTTTTGGGAGAAGTTTGAAAATTGTAAAGTGCCCTTGAATAGAGAACTTTTTTCAAAATTGCACATCTGTGGAACCAGGGCGGGTCGCTAGTATATATAGATATTTTAGATCCTGAATGTTATTGGCACTAATGTTCCCTGCGCTTTGGCACGGTAGCAACTTTATGGCACCGCCTAACGATGTGTCCCTGTTTTGTGGGAAGATAATGTCCATATTGAGGTTCGGATATTCAGATTAATTGCATTACCAATATCAGGCACTTACTAAAACAATGAACCCTTTGACTTTGATCTGCGTGCTTTTAAAAAACTTTAGGGTTCCCCTACACTTAAAGTGGGGATAATTTTTGACTTGGACAGAGGCCGTATTACCTAACGTTTCTGACGGTCGCGATCGCATTGAAATCACAGTGCCCTTAGTGTAAGTTTTCGGCTACAAGAAACGCCTCGATCGCGTTCGCGTTAAAATCTCAATTTGTATGGAAACACGAACAGCACCTCTAGCGGAAAGTTTGCACAACAACTTTTGTGAGTGTAGGTTTGCTACGTAACCGTGTGTATCAAATCGCCGCGATGGATGGACATCGTGGCGTTCGACCGAAACGTCTCGACACGAAAACGGGTGACGACGCCGCACCGTGGACATGTGGCGGCTACGTATCGACGACCGAAAGCTCGATTTACGTCTTCGAATAGTAAACGAATGTTTTGTGAAGGCAGACTACGCATAATGTACAAAAACTGTCATTAGATTGCGATCACAAGCGCCAGAAAAGTTAGGCAATACGGCCTCTGGTCTTTAAGAAACATAGGATTTGCAATGACCATTCTTCGATTTAAGGATTCGATGAGCTTCAGAAAAATTTTACACGTTTTTTTTTTCTTTTGTCACTCGAACAAGAAATGACAAAGACGAAGCGCGTCAAAGTTCTGATGTGATGTCACGCCGTGCTAACAAGTGTAGCCCATAGGCTCTTATTTAAGCTGTATGCTACAACACCGCTAAAACTTATCCACCATTATCCAGTGCTGGTCTCTTTTTCTGGTTTTTCTGTGCATCCATGTCTCAGTTTGCATTTTCGATATGGTTTCACGGGATACCCGTAAAAGTAACAAATTTGAAGTTGAAATAAAAAAATACAAAAAGACTTCAAAAAACCAATCATGATTTGATTGCTTAGTAGCAACATCTCTTGTCTGGGTGAGCGGTTGGTTCCGAAAGAGTGTGACGTCTGTTGACGCCACATAGATGTCGCTAGTGCTGCTGCTTAAGTAGCAAAGTAGAATCAAGCAACCTGAGATATGTATGCATAGGAAAAAATATTGTCTAGATTCCTGTCCAGCAGTGGTGTAGGGGTTATAGCACACAGCACGGAATGCTGAGGACCTGGGTTCGATTCCCAGTGCTGGTCTCTTTTTCTGGTTTTTCTGTGCATCCATGTCTCAGTTTGTATTTTCGATACTTATCCTCCATTTTAAAAACCCCCGAATCACTTCACGTGGAAAAATGTCATCCAAATTTCAAAGAACAAGCCGTTTCAATGTATAACTAGGTCACAATAATGAATGAACGAGGAAAGTGCGTCAAGCCAGCAAGGTCAATACAAAGTTCTATGAATGAACATTCCACATTTGTATGACAATAATAAAGTATTACTCACTTATAGCTTATCGTGGTTTCAGGAAATGCCGCTTTTCGTTTGTGGGGAATATCATATTGTTATTTTATTTATCTGTTACAGTTTTATGAGTAATTGTTTTGTTGTGATGATGTAATGGCAGAGCAAAGGTTATAAATGGACTAGGTTTTGTCCGCAGCTTCGCTCGCGTCAAATTTTGACAAACAAGATTTACTTTTTTGATACTTTTCTTCATGTTTTGACTGATGTTTTTCGGAGGATTAAAACTGTAAATCCAGACCAGTCAGAATTAAAAAATCAACCTAATCATAATTCATACAAACTTTGAACCTCCGTTTCATCCCTTGAGGGGTGGAATTATAAAAAACTTATACATATTTCTTTATCGGTTGTTAGGTTCAAAACAAACTTTTATGTTTCTAGCTTCAAAAATGACAAACTTCCATTCAAACTTTCAATCCCGTTTTCACTCCCTTGCGGAAATTTCGAAAAATTCAATCTTATTGTTTTTTTTACGTTTTAAAAACAACACCTGTGAAAAGGTCCAAAGGTAGGCTGGGCGTTGATGGGTTATAGAGATAGATTAACGTTAGAGCAAGATCAAATTAAAGTACATCTTGGTTTAATCAATTCCAACTAGCTACAAATGCGGAACAATTCCAAAACAGCGAAAGTTCTAAGTTGTTTCTGCAAGTTAGGGAAAGTTTCGGTGGCTGTACTCGTGATTACGGAGCCCGGCTGCCATAACGTACTCCTTCGAATATCTTGAAGTATTATAGGGTTCCGTAGAAAAGTTGACCCCCCTGATATTATTATTTCAAAGTTCGATGTCTGAAAAACAGCAGAACTTATTTTAATGAAACACTAGCTGTTGCCCGCGGCTCCGTCCGCGTTGAATTCGTTTGTCGCTATTGCGCGGGAACTATGCAATTTTCCGGGATAAAAACTAACCTAATTCCTTCCCAGGGACTCATATATCTGTATACCGAATTTTATCTAAATCGGTCAAGCGGGCTGTGCATTTTTTCGGGATAAAACCGGCCAAGAGCGTGTAGGACACGCCCAAAATAGGGTTCCGTAGCCATTACGAAAAAATTAAGTGATATTTTTCTAAGGATTTCGTATTTTATACGGAATCTTCCAAATTGAGGTATATTTTATACCTTAGGCTGCTATTTAAGAGTAAACCTACTAATAATTCTCAAGCAAACTTAGCCGTTATAGTTTTCCTTGAAAGTTTGATATACTTACCATCCTGAATTTTTTCAAATTTTTCCACTCACCGGTTTAGATTTTAGAGGGGGGGACGCTCGATTTTAATGAAATTTGCACTTTAAAGTTGAATATTTCGCAAACAAATCACTGAATCGAAAAATTATCTTAGCAAACCCTTAATGGTTTTAAAAGACCTATCCAACGATATACCACACTATAGGGTTGGATGAGAAAAAAAAACACCCCCACTTTACTTCTATGGAAGGTTTTTTTTAGCTTTTTATTGTACCATTTTGTCGGCATAGTTCACATATATATACGTGCAAAATTACAGCTTTCTAGCATTGATAGTCTTTGAGCAAAGCCGCGGACGGACGGACAGACTGACAGACAGACATGGCGAAACTATAAGGTTTCCGTTTTTGCCATTTTGGCTCCGGAACCCTAAAAATTAGCCTATACTATCTGGCCCATAAACTATCTCTATGCCAAAAATTACGTCGATCCGTCGCTCCGTTTCGACGTGAAAGATGGACAAACATAGAAACACACTTTGGCATATAGATATAATATTAATATGGATAAAAATAAATAAATCTGAACATGAAACTACCGTGAGACTCACTCATACTCGTATTAAATGATATTGTAACGGATAACTCACGTCTCAAATCGAGCTTAGGTCGACATGTTTCGGGCTATTCCGTAGCCCTTCTTCTCTTCGTGTTCCTTCTTCTTTTCGTGAGCGGTGTCGCGTAGTACGCGTGTTGCGGCAGCGGCCGAGTCGCGTGCTCCTATGAAGAAGGGCTACGAAATAGCCCGAAGCATGTCGAGCTAGACTCGATTTAAGACGTGAGCTACCCGTTATAATATCATTTAATATGTAATATGAAATAAACCTCTTTTTTGTGGAATAAATTACGTACCCTAGGAGCCTTTAGTTAGTAAACATAAAAGATAAAATATGAATGTAAAAATAACCAACGATACTCATGCCGTTTCCCACTCCGCAGTAGAATACGGGTTTATAAATACGATATGTCACATCCATTTCACAGTAAATTTCCTTAATGGTTCCATGGAATCGCTTTGTAGTTTGGTTTTCCTCATGGTACATGAAGTTAGTTAGAGTATATTGAGATATATAGGCACTTGCACGGTTACAGACAATACCGTCTTTACCATAAGGGCACACGGGACCCGTGCCCAGGGCCCCTCAGCCCATGGGGCCCCCGAACGGCCGATGTACTAAAAAAGGGGGGAATGTAATTTCTTTACTTTCCAAAAGGACCCCAAGTTCTAGTTCAAGCCTAAAACAGCCCTGGGTACAGACCAACAAAACCTAGCCATGTTTATGCTTAAAATAGATGAATAAAAACCAGGGTCTGATGTTTTTTTTATTTTACTGGGTGGCAAACGAGCAAGTGGGTCTCCTGATGGTAAGAGATCACCACCGCCCATAAACATCTGCAACACCAGGGTTATGCAGATGCGTTGCCAAACTAGAGACTTAAGATGGAATACCTCATGTGCCAGTAATTTCACCGGTGATTTTTCAATTTAATTATTATTTATTTACTTATTTGCAAACCAAAACACCACATTATTAAATAACTAGCAGTTACCCGCGACTCCGTTCACACAAAATTCGTTTATCGCTATCCCGCTGGACCTATTATGCAATTTTCTGGGATAAAAACTATCCTATGCCCTTCTCCGGGACTCAAACTATCTGTATACTGAATTTCGTAGAAATCGATTCACTGGTTTAGACGTGATGAAGTAACAAACAAACAACAAACAAATAAACAGACTTACAAACTTTCGCATTTATTATATTAGTGAGATATTAGAATTTTATTTTTATTTTATTATTATTCGTATTACCTTTGACGATTTCAATACTTACAAATTCTTATAACTGACATTTATGTAAATTATATTGTAATGATTTATTGAATGACAAATTCTACACAAATATTACAAATTCTAAAAATAACGTTCCAATTTATTTACCAATCTGCCACAGAATTCACAATTTTGTCTCCGGAACCAATATTTCAAACGTAAAAATGGTAAAAATGCATACAAAATGTCAACAGCTTACATTGGCCACCTCGTATCTTAAACAACCACATAGTCGCAAACTATACCATGTTTTTTCACTTACAGAGTTTAAATTTGCATAAAACGCTTAGTCAGAAGTGAGGTGTGAAAAATTGTTAGACTCCGTCCGTCACCACATTGAAAAAGCTCGCATGTCATAATCTATAAGCTTATTAATTGAACTTTGTACCTGTTGTTTTAAAGTTCAGTTTGGGTTTACTTATGATTTACGATAAGAGGTTGGAAAAATTGTGGATTTCCGTTTTCCGACATATGTTGGAAATGCATTGTCACCACGCCTATCCGTCGCGGTTTAGGCGACATATTGCTCCGAACGTTGTGCCAAAGGGTTTATATACATAGTATATGTATATTTATTTTATGTGTCAAAATGTATACGTTCTTCCAGCAAAGTCCTATCGGTGATTTAATTACAAAGTGCTACTTTTTTTTATTAGCCTATGGTAATGGATTATCTCCCACTACTGGTCATTCAGTCTAGTCATGGTCATTCAGTCTAGTCATTCAGCTTTCCCGCCCCAGGCCTCTGACGGGCTTAGTCCGCCACTGCCTAAACTATTGAGTCGCTTCTGCCCTGAAACGTCTTGCTCGCTCGCTTCGCTCGCTCGCTGTCAGCGATGCACCAGCTGGGGTATACTAAAGGGGAGCCCCAGGACTTAAAATAAATGTCATCGATGGGATGTCCTTATGACACCTACTTTTGGTAGGTACCAAAGCAAGCGAGGCCGCCGGCAGCGAGCGAGGAAGGCGTTTCAGAGCAGAAACGACTCTGATAGTTTAGGTTCAGAACAGTCGATGTTAGGTATTTTTTGTAACAGCACAGAAAATGATAAATGTCAATCTACCCCCGCTTGAAAAAGTCGGAATGTTGTCATTTAAAAATAGATACAGCAAACTTTGGTGTAACGATGGTTTCGGTATTTTGATTTTCGATATATTGCTTGTCGATTATTTTATTTGTAGTCATTATAACTGTTCGGCATTATGATTTTTCGGCCTTTCGGGTGTATGTATTTTGATCTTCGAGATTGTAGTCTTCGGGTTTTAGGCTTCCGGTCAAATGTATTTTCGGGACTTCAAACTTTCGGCCATATATCCATTCGACGTTTCATTAGGTCTTGTGAAATTCGGTCTTTCGTTTTTCGGTATTATAATACATACCCATTTTCGAGTAGCAATATAATGCGTACAATAATTTAATACGAGAGAGGAGCGTTCTGTGACAGCTGTCACGTCAACAAGTGCGACGTTATGAATAAAAACAAAGTAGTATCACGTAGTGATACATTGCGTGCTAATTAATTTTGTAAGGAAAATAATAAGTCTAATTTTTTACTAAAACATAATAAAATGTGATTATTAGGGCCGTCACTAACTATCCTTAAAGTTTGAGATAGTATATATCAAAAATACACGCTGTATATTAAAAGATTAACTTTGGCACTCAAAACAAATTGTAAGTTACTGGAAAACGCGTCCATAAGCCATTGACATGCACGATCGCATAGTTTCTTCAGAATCGAGGGGAGGAACGATTACTCTATATTTTAAGCAGTCATGATTTTTTTTTGAGTCTTTTTGTATTTTTTATTTCAACTCCAAATTTGTTACTTTTACGGGTATCCAAAGCAAAGCAAAGTCGCTTTTTTTAATCCCTCTTTCAATGTGTTTAGTCTAAGAGCCTGGTCCCACTTGTCGGGTGTCGGATCCGTTTCGTGTCGGATATCAGTCGTTTCTGTAGAAAAGTGTCGGGCAAGTGTGAATAGCTATATAAAATGTTCTGTCAATGGAACATCCAATTAAAATCCGGACCCGACATCCGACAAGTAGGAACCAGCTCTAAAAATTTACAAATGCAACATGCCAATTAGATGTCTCAGCGAGGTTGGATATTATTTACATAATTTAATAAAGGCCATTTTTCTGTCAGTTAGGTACTTATGATTTTCTTTAAAAATACGACGAAATGCAATTGATAAATACAATTTACCAGTGGAGAAGTAAAAAAATCAAGTAAACTGACTTGACTTATATACAATAAATAAAAAAAGTCAAATGTATTGTGATCAACGAATGTTTCTATACATTGATTGATTTTCAAAATATCCGGCGTCAAAAACTTTACATTTCAAATCAAAATTCTTGCAATCCTAATTCAACACCAAGTCCAAATGCTTTACAATGCAAGCGCTAAATTGACATCTGCCTTGCATTTGAAACTTTAAGTTCGTTACTTATTCGAGCAATAAAACTAGAAAAGAACTAGCCCGCTGGATTAACGCACAGCTAGTAAAAAGATTTGGCGGATATTAACTGAATCCCGGCGGAATTCTTGCGGAATGGGAATTTAAATTGCAAATGCTCTACACCTCTGCACTTGCTTTATTTGGGACTCATGCTCCTGGACTACTCGGAAATTGGAAATTCGAACTTTAGCCATACCGTCTCTCTGTTCCTCTCCTTTTCAAGACTATTAGCGAGAGCAAGATGGCTTGATAAGAAGCTCGAATTTTGAACTTCCTATACGGCCAGGTTAGGACTACTTCATTTCATTTTATCTATATAATTATATTTATCCGTTGCTTAGTACCCATAACACAAGCTTTGCTAAGCTTACTTTGGGACTAGGTCAATAGGTGTGAATTGTCCCGTGATATTTTATTTTATTTATTTATTTTGTCAGTAAGTACTTGAAGATTATGCGGTGACGTAAGTTTTAGAAGTAAATAAATTGTAGCCAAGTGCGAGTCGTACTCCATACCGATGGTTCCGTAGAAAGTTGGTATCTATGAAGGAAAACATCGTGAGGAAACCTGCACTAACCTGCGAAGCAATTCAATGGTGCGTGTGAAGTTCCCAATCCGCACTGGGCCTGCGTGGGAACTATGGCCCAAGCCCTCTTGTTCTGAGAGGAGGCCTGTGCCCAGCAGTGGGACGTATATAGGCTGGGATGGATGGATTGACATACACAGACATAGAAAGTAGTTTTTCAAACTCAGTTAATTTTGGACAATATATGTTGATACTTTGTTGAAAGGAAATTACAAACTCTATTTACGGAAACTTCAAATTTTAACAAATATGTTTGATCCATGTTATCTAGCATTAACTCAGCCAGAATAACTAATTTTGTATCACAATTTAAATTTTACTCTATTATATAAGAAATAATCAGAATTAATTAGGTACTTGTTTGTGTTTTGTACTGATTTGTGGTGTGCATTAAAGAATATTTGTATTGTATTTTACTCAAATATATATAACAATATACTAGCTTTTGCCCGCGGCTCCGCCCACTTGGTATTCGGTTATCGCGCGCTGTTCCCTCGGGAACTGCATTTTTCCGGGATAAAAAGTAGCCTATGTCACTCTCGGGCCCATAAACTATCTCTATGCCAAAAATCACGTCGATCCGCCGCTCCGTTACGGCGTGAAAGACGGGCAAACACACTTTCGCATTTATAATATTACTTAGTATGGATATATTTAAAAAAAGTCCTGGTGGTTTGTGGTTTGACCTACGCCCTGTCAAGCAGAGGATCGTGAGTTTTTCGAAATTCATGTGCGAAATTACATTTGAAATTTACGACGTGCTTTTTACGGTGAAGGAAACATGTACAAACCTGCGACACAGTTCAATAATGTGTGCGAAGTTCCCAACCCGCACTGGGCCCTTATCATTTTGTGAGGAGGCCTTTACGCAGCAGGATGTATACTGGCTGGGATGATGCTGATGATTTATAGTATCTTAAGGGTGGTAAATAAGGAATTACGAACGAGAGTCTATTAGAAGCCCGAAGTCGAAGACTGAGGGCTTTAATGAGTCGATGTTCGTAATTCTAGTACCGCCCATGCGACATACAATGTTTTTCATCACATTTGCAAGTAAAATTTTATATTTGTAAAAGAAAAAATATAATTGTTCCAAATATTGGCGATACCTTAGGCTGTGCTCTTGGCAGCGTCGCCCTCTACCTCCCCCTCCCTCGGCATGCGCCGCAAAGTGCGTGTGCATGTGGTCCATGTAGTCCTGCAGCAGCGCGTGCAGCACCATCAGTACGGGCACCGACTCATTTACCGACCTTGGGCTTCATGACAAGAAAATTTGTACGCGCAATGACTCATTTACCGACCACGGGTTTCATGACAAGCACATTAAGGTCGAGGGTTTTATTTGGGGGGTTGCAACTAAGGTAGCCTGCATGTTACGACAATGTTTACGAGCAAGTGTGATGAAAAATATTTTAAGCAGCAATAAGGCATCAATGACCTTCTCGGCAAATATATTTGGCGCAACATATAGTAACAGATTTAACCCAACGCTCTAGTTCAAGGAATCCTATTTGAGGACCGGCGATTTATAAAACTCGTCTCATTTGTTATGACTGATGCGTCATTATGGGACATTTCTCTACGACACTTGCTCTGACATTTGCAAAAAATAACGTCACTTTACCAACATATAACACCCAACTCTCCTTTGGTTGCGGCTCTTCCAATCGACCGGCTAAGATAACCAGCAATGGATGATGAAGTTGGGAGAGGGACGTTTCGTTGACATGTGACATGGTAAAATTAGCATATGATGTATGACATGGTGCGTAGATGTTTTCGTAGCGCTCTAGTCCATTAGCTTCGTATGTAAAAAGGTGATGGGTGTTCTGGAGGCGGAGAAAGGTTGATATTTTGAACCACTTGCTGTAGTCGTTAAACCTGGTTCAAACTAATAATAATATAGATTGAACCGGATTTAATGTACTAATGTTGCATTTGGTACATTTTACAAATTATTATTTTTAGTAAAATTTTGTATAAAAAATTATTTTCTTAATACGCAATACTCAATACTTTATTGCACATAATGGTTTTACAGGTGGTGTGACTTAATCTAGTAGATTACATTATGTACCCTGTTGGGCGCAGCAACTAAGATTACAATTTAAAAAAATACAAAGTTAATATTTTTTTATTATAAATATTATTATATATTAATTGGTTATTAATTAATTAATTATTAGATCGATTATTATTTTATTTTTAATTATATTCGCATTCCATACATACTATAATTTATCTTCTAAATATTCTTGAACCCTGTAATATGATTTATTAACTAACAGTTGTTTTAAATTATTCATAAACACTATCTTTTTCTTCATCTTTCATTTGTTCTAATAATTTATTATAAATGGTATTCTATTTAAATTCAAATTCTACTCTTATTATTATAACTTCTATAATCCGTCAGTTACATTATCAAAAAATATTAGAGACGTGTTTTTTCTTTTGTCAATTATAATTAAACAAAAAATGAGGGTAAGCCCAGTTAAAGTTCCGCGTGACGTAACGCCGTCCGACACTTTTCAGCACGGTGTGACGTCACGCCCCCCCACTACCGAACTGTGACGCGCTTCATCTTTGCCGTTTTTTGTTTGATTGACAAAGAAAAAATACGTGTCGTGTTTCACCACCCATTGATTAAATTTATCTGACGGATAAATGTGATGCCGTCTATATTTGTTTTGTTCGAATAGACGGAGACGGCATTATATTTATTGTCAAATAAAATTAATCAATGGCTGGTGAATCAGCCCCTAAATAGAACAATATTTTTTTACCCAGAAAACTACCTAAATTTTTTATACGTTCCATCTGAATTCCATCACTCAGCACTCAATATATCCAAAACACTCGTTAATGCTGTCAGTATGTTACTGTATCGTTATGAAATGACAATAACTATCGTCCGCGTACGTGCGTAGCGTCGCAATGTCGTCAACATACAGCGCGGGATTCTAACTGGAACGCTACAATTTTTGGCTCAAGTAGTCTTCTTACCCATATTTTGTAAAATATAGTGAGTATTCAGAATTCAGTATAAATTTTATTTATTGCAACACCTTTTACAAAAAAATATTAAAAATGATGCCCTGTTTGAGCGTAGCAATTTAAAATTAATTACATTAATTAAGAGCGTTTCTACCTGCTGAGCTGGCAACGTTGCATTTTTGTTAGTTATTTTCGATTATTTTATATACTTTAAAAACAAACAAATGTTTATTAACGGTTTTTACGGTTAGAAAATAAAAGTCTATCACGAATAATTATTGAAGTAGACACATTAACTTACATATTAAGAAGAGTTCTATCACAACACATTTTTAATTTTCATTAAATTTTTATGGAATAATCGAGAAAAACTAACTAAGATATAACGTTGCCAGCTTAGCAGGTAGAAACGCTTACGCATTAAGTATACATCATATCCTATCATATGCTATTTTCATCATCATCATCATCATAATCATCATCATCATCATCATCATCATCATCATCATCATCTCAGCCGTAGGACGTCCACTGTTGGACATAGTCCTGCCCCACAGACATCCAGTTGCTTCGGTTGGCAGCGGCCTGCATCCACCGTGAACCCGCGGCTTTAACCAGGTCATCCGGCCATCTTGTTGGTGGACGTCCTACGCTGCGCTTGCCGATCCGCGGCCTCCACTCGAGAAGTTTTCGGCCCCAACGGCCATCTGGTCTCCGTGCTATATGGCCGGCCCAATGCCACTTCAACGAGCTAATTCGCTTGACTATGTCGGCGACCCTTGTTCTTCTACGTATCTCCTCATTTCTGATCCGGTCCCGTAGAGAAACCCCAAGCATAGCTTTCTCCATCTCGCTGAGCAACTCTGAGCCTATTTGAGATGATGATGATGATGATTTGCACTTTCTTAGAATAACACATACTGTGCAAAGAAATCGATTTTCGTCCCTATATAAAGACCCCTAGATAGGACATAAATAATTAACGCTATTAACTCATCATCATCCTATTTAATTAATTGAAAGAAATATTTTTTATTGAAGAATATTTTTGTCAAATTTTGTAATTTTATCGCATTTTGTTTAGTTTTGTTATGTTAGGAATGTGATTTTTGTAATCTAGGTTAATTTCATTGTAATTTGATTTAATGTCTAATTTAATTTATTATTGTTATTTTATGTTAGATTATTATGTTTGAGATATGTATTATGATATGAAATATTACACAATATAATAAATAAAGAATAAATTTATGTATTGAAAGATACCTATTACGAAATGTCAAAGACAATTCACAAGCTTGGCGACTTGCAAGATTTGACCCAAAGAAACAAACATTGCATTTTTTTAAAAACCTTGCAAACCTAAACTTCACTGTTGGGCCAGCCCATTATAAAATGCTTTATTATCAGGCACCCACCTGTATTAATATCTACCACAGCGGAACGTGTGTCTATGTGTGTGTATTCGTCCAAATTACCGCAGTGTTTGAAGTCAAAAGTCTTTGACCAGTGTGTGCCAGTGATGACATACGGATCTGAGACGTGGGCGCTAGCGATGGGCCTCATGAGAAAACTCAAAGTCACTCAGAGGGCTATGGAGAGGGCTATGCTCGGGATTTCTCTGCGGGATAGAATTAGAAATAATGATATCCGCAGTAGAACTAAGGTTACCGATATATCCTGAAGAATTGCGAAACTAAAGTGCACGGCAGTGGGCGGGGCACATTGCTCGCAGGACTGATGGCCGATGGCGTCAGAAGGTTATCGAGTGGCGTCCGCGGACTGGGAGACGAGCTGTTGGTAGGCCTCCAACAAGATGCAGCGACGACTTGGTTAAGATCGCGGGATCGCGGGGATGCGGAAAGCACAAGACCGGTCTGAGTGGAGAGCCTTGGGGGAGGCCTATCTCCAGCAGTGGACGTCTTTCGGCTGACATGATGATGATGATGATGACAGCGGAACGTGCAAAAAAATCTGACCCCTTGAAATAGAGTTGTATCAGATATTTACGATCGCTTACGTACTCTGTGGGCCAGCCCTACCTAACTCTCTCGTGACATCATGTTAGCTTGTTTGCGAGCCCGGAGGCTTTTTTATTCGCTTCCGAAATAATGTTCGGAAGGTAAGATTTCTTTGATAACAACTTACTAAGCCAAACAAAGAATAACACAGATTCAAATAAAGTAAGTCTCAACTTGAAGCGTAGAATAACCTACCTCAAGTAATGGGGAGTAAGCTTATTTTAAAAGGAAACAATTGAGTTTGGGACTTTTTCGATGAGTGATTTGTGTGGGGAAATTGATTTAGAGAAATGTACAGCCTTGGTAAGTAGATTTTATTCCCGTTTTAGCATTTGACAGTAAGCACTAAAATAAAAAGCCGTGGTGGCCTAGTGGTTTGACCTATCGCCTCTCAAGCAGAGGGTCGTGGGTTCAAACCCCGGCTCGCACCTCTGAGTTTTTCCAAATTCATGTGCGGAATTACATTTGAAATTTACCACGAGCTTTGCGGTGAAGGAAAACATCGTGAGGAAACCTGCACAAATCTGCGAAGCAATTCAATGGTGTGTGTGAAGTTCCCAATCCGCACTGGGCCCGCGTGGGAACTATGGCCCAAGCCCTCTTGTTCTGAGAGGAGGCCTGTGCCCAGCAGTGGGACGTATATAGGCTGGGATGATGATGACTAAAATAAATGTTCTAAGAGCAAGATTAAAAGATGAAGTATTTTTACCAAACATAACCTAACCAGCAAAAAGTTGGAGAACCTCCGACTTTGTCACTCAAAGTTCAATATCTCAAAAGAGGCTGAACCGATTTTGATGAAACATGTCTAAGAACCATCGCTAGAAACCCTGATTTCAAATGAAAAAATCCGCATTCAAATCGGTTCACCCGTTTAAGAGCTACGGTGCCACAAACAGACAGACAGACACACATAGCGGTCAAACTTAACTCTCCTCCCCTCTTCAAAACTGACTTCAAAAGACGTTACCTTCCAAGAACGAAAATAATTTCAGAGTTCTTAAACACGATAGTTACCCGACTATTTTTGAAGCCATCTTTGTCTCTTACGAAATCGAACCTATTTGAACTTCAGCTTTCATAATAACTAAACAACGAGATAGTTTTTGAAAAATTTATTATTATAAAAATATAGATACAATTAGGCAAACATTACTCAACCCACGTAACCATATAAATATTTTCTAAATGCCTCAAAGGGACCGAAATACCTGATTGCCGAATGACAAGCAAATAATTATCTCCGTCAAAGCTGACGCGTTGGTAAATCAGAACTGAATTGCTTAATTCTTTGTATGAGGATTTAATTCCAAGCCAAGCCGAAGATCTAACGAGGCTTTCTGTGACAGATTAGCTGGCACTGGTACCGCGAGGTCGGTTTCACATCTTTGACAATTGCATAGCAATGAGGGCTATCGTTTTTTGTCTCACTAGATGGCGCACTGTTGCGTGAGGTTTTTAAGTGTGGCTTTCAGAGTCTGTTATTACGGGCGTTAAAACAAAGTTTAGATTAAAATCATATTTAAAACACCTTAAAACCGTACCATAAAAATATCGAGCACGCCACAGTGTTGCATAGTCCCGTTTTGTTCGGAAAAAAAGGGAGGACAAAGGTTTCCGAAAGACAAAACTGTCTCAAAACACAGACATTCATTGCCCCGGAACGCATATTTGCCATAATTAATTTCAGATATTGCAAAATATTCACAAAATTATTCTAATTATAAATAAACCCGCGTAGCTCACCCAAAAACTATGAGATTTGACATTTCGGAGACCTCACGCTACACTAGCGCCTCTAGCGGCGAATTCATTCGCGATAGCCCTCATTGCATCACGTTTTGTAATAAGGGTTTTCAAATTTCCACGGAGGCGAAATATCGCTAGATGGCGTTAATATCCTGTAGTCCGTTTGACGTTTGACATTTGCTCGTGATTGGTTAAATAACTAAATGAGCCAATCGCAAGCAAACGTCAAACGGAGCTCACGATACTAACGCCATTTAGCGATATTTCACCTATATGAAAACCCTCATTGGTGAAATACCTAAATGGGCTAATCACAAGAAAGACTGTAACGTCAATCGGACCTTACAAGTCAAGTTGACGTCGTATGCTGCGGGGCTACTACAAAACTCGAAACTCGAAGTTCGTGTCGTGCGGTCCCTCTGACACTTATACTATTTAATACGAGTCTCGTACTACGAGAGCGTACGACACGAACTTCGAGTTTCGAGTATCGTAGTAACCCTACTGCGCTTGCCGATCCGCGGTCTCCAATCAAGAAATTTTCGACCCTAACGGCCATCACTTCTCCGTGCTATATAGCCTACCAATTGTGTCTTCAACGAGCTAATCTGCTTAGCTATGACGGTGACCCTCGTTCTCCTACGTGCCTCCTCATTTCTGATTCGATCCCGTACAGAAACTCCAAGCATAACGCTCTCCATGGCTCGCTAGGCAACTCTTAGCCTATTCATAATGCCTATAGTGAAGCACCACGTCTCAGATCCATGTGTCGTCACTGGCAACACACAAGTTGAAGACTGCCCTATTTATAACATTCTAAATAACAAAGGTGACCGCAAGTTACATAACCAAGGAACCATAGCCCTAGTTCTATTCCTGTCCTTAATCGCAAACACAGACACCCATTAAAAGCAAATTTATGTCGGCATCATAAATGTTATTTACTATTGGGTGTAATTTATCTGGATTCACATTAAGATTAGGATCATTAATAATTACAATCGGCTGCCATTTTGGATAAGGACGTATTTTGTAATAACATTAAGATTGTTTGAAATTAAGGTTATTGTGCGGATAAGATTACGTTTTCAAATTGTATTTAGGTACATTAATGTAGACAGCAAAAATGATGCGCTAGATAGAACAGGAAGATAACATTTTTTGGCAGAAAAGATTTACACAATACATTATATGTACATTTATATTTTATGCAGTCGTATGTACAATCTTGGCAGAGCCTTGCTCGCTGTAAATGTCCCGTCATCTCTCCCAATTAGCAGAAAATGAAATCACCACCCACTTTGAACAACCTTGCAAGGAAGCATTTGTCTACCCTACCATTAAGAAATCCTGAAAAATAATTACAGAGGTTAACACCTCAGTGATTAACATGAAACTAACTTCCTGTAGCGACACTCAGCGCCATCTAGTCAGTACACATAGAAGCTCCAACATCCTGCATCGTGACATCGAAGTTTCTCAACTCAGACGCAAATATCTGTGTTTGTTTACTTATTTTGTACAATAAAGAGTTTACATACATACATACATACATAATAATATACAACTTCTGATGCTCTTCCTCCGGATTTCGTTCCCCAGGCATAACATTCTCTCTATATATTGTAGCATAGTTAAGGAGAACAAGTATGCTCACTACGAACAAAAGTACATCGCGCGGCTTAATGTGTGCGCGCCGGTTGGCGCCTTTATGCACACACCCGCCACATGCACACACTGATAATTTAAGGCGGATTAAGTTTTCTGTAGTCAAGGCTGCGCTGCCGTCCGTCGGTGCCGCACGTATCGATTTTAGCTCGTTCGTCTTGCGCTCGCTTCGCGAGATGATCACCTTTTACTTTCGCGTACTCGTACTTACGTACTTTTTGTATTAAGTATACCTAGTTGTAAATTAGTGGTACATAGTGTAGTGTATTAGTTTCGCGCAAGGACACATAAAAAAAGAATAGATACCTACCTACCTATAAACAATATAAGTAGTTATAGTATTATGTGTAGGTAAACATGAGTAGTATGTATACAGTCGCGATCACCATTACGGCAAATTTATAAATAATATTTTTAATTTAGTATATAATAATAATAATATTACGGCATAGAATATATCTGCTTTCTCTAGACACAGACATTAGACAATTTTAAGTTAACTTTCGTACTACAATTATTTGCCGGTATGTAATTAATCTAAAATAGATGTCGATAACCCTAAGCGTCCGCGCCAGAGTAGGCAGTTAAGTCTCAGCAGGGCTACTACGAAACCCGAAACTCGAAGTTCGTGTCGTGCGGTTCCTCTGACACTTATACTATTTAATACGAGAGCGAGAGGGACGGTACGACACGAACTTCGAGTTTCGAGTTTCGTAGTAGCCCTGCAGGGACGGAGTGGACCTACTTGTTCTCTTTTACTATGATGGTAGCCTCTCCCCCGCATTCCGAACACAGCCTTTGCAGGGATGCCATGATGTGCTGACATCTTGACTGTCTTGTAATAATCATGCCTATGAAGGCCGTTTTATTCATAAATCAACTGATTATCTTTAACTACAAATGCCAGTTTCAAAACGGATCCACAAAACATGATGAATGGCTTGTTCGATATAACATTATTTACGACGTCTGACAGACTTGACAACGTAATAATATAAACATGTGTTAGCGCTGAATAGAATTCTTCGAATCGTACTGTAACATAGATTTTTGCCCTTCATAGTACGGGACCTGACTGCTATAATTTCATCGAGTGCTACATGGGGACAGTATAGTCCCTTAACCATCTAAAGGTTATACGAAAAAATCAAGTCTGCTTAGTTCCATTGACCGGCAGATATTCGGATCAGTTTTTTTGTTCAGTAATAGGTAGTACATTAATGCAGAGGCCGGGAAAGAAAGGCTTGCAGGCCGAGTATAATATATAGACGGCCGAGCGAATCGAGGCCGGATAGGTATACGAGGCTGGCATGTTCTTTCACGCCGAGGCTTGTATAGTGCTTTTCTCAAACATGCACTAAGTAAAAGAAATAAAAACTCCAAGAAATCAATGTTTTATTCGTAAGACAACTAAAATTGTACCAGACTCAAATTATAACTGCCATCTATTATAAGTGTTTCTTTCATCCTAACATGATTTAAAACGTTAAAATAATCCCAATAAAATCAAATTGCTATAAAAAACATGTACATATAACGGACTGCAAAAATAAAAAATCACGTTTCTAAACGAAACTTTTAAAATGACAATGGAACTTATTTGCAAAATGGCTAAAGCCCAAGTCCAGTCAATCAAAAAAAAATACAATGACACTTGTCAATTTTCCCGCCAAAACTTTTTTATTTATTGTGTTTGCTGTTCGGCTTTTAGGGCCATTATACACGAACTGCAGCCCATTTAATCAGCTACATTAATACTTTATTATGTAAATAAAATTTAATTTGACGTAAAACGCGTCGGTAATATTTATATATTTACATATAGAATATTCATAGTCCTGTGAATTTATTCAGTACCTAACTAATAAATGAACCATAGAAATTCAGATTATTAATTTCAAGTCGTGTATAATTTATCGTGGATATTTGACGTTTTGCATCGAAACAAAAGACTGCCGCGAAAGACTGAAAGCCGCGGTGGCCTAGTGGTTTGATGTGGTGGTTGGTATCGCCTCTCAAGCAGAGGGTCGTGGGTTCAAACCCCGGCTCGCACCTCTAAGTTTTTCGAAATTCATGTGCGGAATTAAATTTGAAATTTACCACGAGCTTTGCGGTGAAGGAAAGCATCGCGAGGCAACCTGCACAAACCTGCGAAGCAATTCAATGGTGCGAGTTACTGTGAAGTTCCCAATCCGCACTGGGCCCGCGTGGGAACTATGGCCCAAGCCCTCTTGTTCTGAGAGGAGGCCTGTGCCCAGCAGTGGGACGTATATAGGCTGGGATGATGAACTAATAAATGAACCATAGAAATTCAGATTATTAATTTCAAGTCGTTTATAATGGCCTTTATCGTGGATATTTGACGTTTTGCATTGAAACAAAAGACTGTTGTCTTGCAGGCCTAGGCCTGCAACAGTATATTTTGAAGCCTGTTTTAAGGAACACAACATAAACATTACATGGCATTTTTGAGAAAAAAGTGTTTGCGCATCTGTGCTATGTATATAAGTACTTGTAATATGACGGTAGACGTAGGTATATTCTAATAGGACTTACAAATTTTAAAGCAACTAAAGTAACATACAAAGGTCTATATAAAGGTAAAGAAACAAAAGCAAAACTACGTTGCAAATAAAATAAAAGTTGTAAAACCCACGATTCGGTTCTAATTTCGAACAGCGCGTGGCGCCAATATTTTTTTCTTCTCGAATGCCAGTATTTTCAGCCAGTAATTCCACATGTCATATTTAATTTTCCATACGTCTGTCTGTGCGTCTGTTAATCAATCTTGTAATCAAAAATCCTACACATTCGTAATTTAAATTTTACTTCAATCCACCAAGATAGATTTAGGAACCAATGTCTCATGTAAGATTTATGGGCCCCGCACATTATGGCCATCAGTCGCCGCCACTAAACGCGACCACCAGTGGCAGCCTGGTGGCTTGATGCGGCCACCAGCCACTTGCGCCAAGTGATCGGACACTGTGGCCGTGTGTGCGCACTAGTCGAACGACAAAACGCAGCCACAAGTAGCGAGCGCGGTCGACTCCCGCAGCTTGTGGCTCGAACGCTCGGTTTGCACCGATGCTATACCTACAAAATGTATGAAGAAACGCGTCCGCAGCTTCTGGCGACCACCAGTCGCTTAAGCGTGGCCGCCACTAAGCGGCTCAAGTGTTATGGTAAAAAAAATTATAGGAGGGAATTCAAGCGCCACAATCATGTTTAATTTTAAACAGCATTATTCGAATTCAGCCGTGTCTGTGGTTGTCATTTGTTTATGATATGTTCAGCCCGAGAAATATTTGTGGCATGCCATATTTATAGCTAAGTATGTAGAATTTATTATACACTACGTTACGTTAGTGTAGTAGATCGAAATAATTCTATAACATTAAGCTTTGACGGTCAATGCTTTCAAACATTTACAGTAAGTATAAGCAAAAATGTTATAAACCTAAAACAACATTATTTAATTAACAAATTGACAGTCAGTTAATTTATAAAATTCTAAAAAATGATTATCACAGCATTAAATAGGTAAATAATTGTTTAAAAAAAACAAGATAAATTTGCCGCCAACCGGTATCACAGAAATGTCTTTGCCCTACATTAGGCTAATAAAAAAAACAATCTCACCTACGTGATATCAAGTTTCTAAGGATATCTCTACATCTAAACGTTTCGAAACATACTAGACGTGATTCGTCCAATTTCTGTAATAGTAAGATGTCTCTCTAAAAGCGGTATCTTTGATCTCCGTTTAGCCGCCCGCCGGGATGACGGATGGGAGTCTTGACCTGGACACCTCCCACAAGGAACGTTATATCCTCTCAAAGCCGGTAGTAGTTTACATAATGTATTTTATCTGTGGTTTCGGCCACAAACGACACTATCGAACTTACCTACACTGTACCATCAGCCAAATAAGTGGTCTATCAATTTTTAAACAAGTTCCTATCAAATGAATATGTCGCTAAAGTCTAAGTTTCAAGTTGACAGACACGTCTATTGGCATTATTGTTGTATGACGTGTAAACGATTATCAACTTTAGGGTGGTAGACCACATATTTGGCTGCTCCTACCCAAACAGGCCCTATACTACGAAGTGCAAAATTCGAACTATGTATGTTGCCGTCCCGCTGACGCTTATATTATTTAATACGAGAGTGAAAGGGACAGTACGATACAAACTTCGATTTTCGATTTTCGTAGTAGTCCCTCTGGACACCCCACAAGGAACATTATATCGACTGAAAGCCGGTATTAGTCTACTTATTCCCTATTAAAAAAAACTACAATTTGAAGAAGGGAAAACCAGGGCAATAAGTTAGATTCCTAAAAATATATTAGGCCGTTAATAAGATTTAAAAAAAATATCGGAGACGTATTTTCTATTGTCAATTAAACAAAAAAACATGGACATATAGCCGGTTATAGTTCCAATCCAGTGACATCACTTCTACTTACACTTTTTACTAAGGAGTGACGTCACGGGTCGAAACGGGACGAACGAAAAAATACTTGTCTAAATTTTCGAAGCCCGTGTTGCTCTAAGATGTGCACGAGTAAACCTCGTCCTTTACACGTTGTCTTAGTCTCAGTGTGCGTGACTGACGGTACGCTTGCGACTGAGGACACGTTTGAGATACGCACACATAGACTTGTCGTACGGATACGTTTAAAACTACAACTATAAAATGTGGAGAGGCGCGCTTCCGAGAGTGAACAGATCTGCAATCAGCCGGTAGTTTACGAAGGACAATATACAAGTCTATAATTTCACTAAACGACTATTAGTATCTGTGGTAGAATATAGTAAAGTAGGCGATCGTAGCTAAGTAGCTACCACACAGGTCAGTAACCTCATCCATCATAGCTGAACGAAGATCAACGATAACGCCATCGAGATTGACATGTCATTCACGTACTATTGAGGGAGTTGGTCAGTTCATTATGGCCACAATGACAGCGAGATTTTGACATTCACTCATTCATTGTCCTTTTAAGCAATCAATTCTTCATGTAGCTGTGTGTGTAATCATTCACTTCAACTCTTGTGACACTACCTATAACTTGCTGTTGCTCGCGACTCCGTCCACGAGAATACGTCTATCGATATCCCGCGGGAACTACCCATTTTCCGGGATACAACTATCCTATATCCTTCCCCGGGATTCAAACTAGATATCTGTATACCGAATGTCATCTAAATCGGTGCAGCATTTTAAACGTGAAAAGGTAACAAACAAATAGATTTACTTTCGTATTTCTAATACCTATCAAGAGGAGGATAGGGTTGGAGCGGTTTCCTTAGCCTTTCTAAGCGTAATTAAAGTAAATTAAAGCGTAAAGCCAAAAGAATTTCTTTGCTCACCCGCGACCTTATGGTAGCTGAGTTTGTGCAGGATATGCAATAAATGAATTGCTAGTTGTTGTAGTAAAGTTGCGCGACTGGTTTGCTAATTGTAAGTACAAACACAATATTAAATGTATAGAATTTAAGTTTTAAAAGTTGCATGTTAGTTTAACTTGGTCACTTGGTGTATTTTTCGGTGCTCGCTGATACTGTATGTTTAAGCATTTTCTAAGTAATAAGTGAAATGTAAATTTCTTTGAGAAATAAAGTTCTTTAACCATAATTATGACCTTTATACAATACACTCGGGCTCTAAATAGGTATAGTCATAAAAGGCTTAGGGTGCTCTTGTTTTCACTTTCAGTGGAAAGATTAAGCGGTTGATTATCCCTGGAATGGCTTACGCGCTGTTTTTGTTTCAACTGCGCTATTTCCAGGGACGATATTGAAGCATTATTCCTCAACATCATCATACCAGCTGTAGGACACTGTTGGACATAGGCCTTCCTCATAGAACTCCAGTAGCCACGGTTGGAAGTGGCTTGTATCCACCGTGAACCCAAATCATCCATCCATTCTTTACTATACTTCATTTTTTTAGCATTAGAAAGAAGGTAAGCGATCTCGACGTGTCTTTTTATTGAACACAAATGCATGGACATTATGAACATTACATTCTTTTGGTATCATAAGTAATAGTTATTGTTTTTTTGAAAACGTTTTTCAATAAAAAGACTCGTCAAGATTGTTTACCCTTTTTCTAATGCTATAAAAAACGAAGTATAGATCTGTACCTTATTTTAATAATTAAGCCCTTATTTTCTTTTGAGTACCTACTTAGCACATATCGCCACTCAAGATAACCACCTGTATGAATAATTCAAACAGGGCACAGGCAGTCGCGAAAAACATCCCAAATTATTTCGGACGCGATCTCGATTTTATGGCCAACCTTTTTTGCGTATAACAGATGATGATCCAGTTATATCGGCTTTATATCGAGTTTATGTCGACACTGTACCGGGGGTTGCGATTTGCAAGATTTTCTATGGGATGAACGGATTAGGTTAACATTTTACGATTGAGCCGATTATCGATTAAATTGCGTTTGAGTCTCTTTAAAATTTATAAATATAATTTTGGGGTCGTTGGAGCCGAAAGTTCTCGAATGGAGGAAAGATGAGAAAATAACACATTGTCATATACGCACGCACATATATTTTCTTTTATTAATCCTTGAACAGTGGTCTTACTTTAGTAATAAATTACATACCACGACACTTTCATCACACCACAGATCACACCAACTAAAAACATTAGAAATTAGGCACAAATGTTTCCAACAAAAAACTGTCTGAACATAGCAATTAAGACAATATACGGCTTGTTATCATAGTAAATCTTTTCTACAGCACTTAAAACGACATGTGTCACTAAACACGTAGTTAACATTTCGAAACATCGGTTGAAACTGTAAAACCCATTTATTTTCATTGTGAACGTAAACGTTGTTAAATATATAATTTCCAAATTATGTTATTACTTCGTAAAAACAAAGCTATAATGACTGTAAATAACCAACATAAATTATAACAAAATAAAACATTATGAACGTGACACAAAATTAGTGATTCATACTCAGTTAATGATGAATATGGTTCATTCAGAATCTTGTTTGTTTGTTTATACTCTTTATTGTACAAAAAGGAAAGACAAAAAGGTTAGAAGGAAAAAAATAAAGTGTTTAGTACAAAGGCGAACTTATCCCTGAAGTGATCTCTGCTAGCCAAACTGTAAGTGGTAGAGAAGAGCGATCAAAAAATAAGGAATCCTTGAAGTTTTTGAATGGCCAATTGCTATGATTAACTTTAATATTATGATCATGTTAGGTACTTTTTTTCGTCTTGGCGGGAGCTCTACCATGCCCCTAAGATACAACAGTCACTCAAGACCGACCTCGCTTTGCTCTATCATCGACCTAAGAAGTTCTCTGTTGCTATTTTAAGGAAACCAGGACTTCAAAACATAAGTGTACAACATCAGTCAACGATGACTCAGTATGATCAATCAGCATCATCAAATATAGGTTTAGTTCAAAAGAAACCAAACTTTTTGCTTCATCAACATATTAAGCACTAAGGGCAGCTTGCACACACACACACACACACACACACACACACACACACACACACAAATATCACGCCTGTATTCCCAAATGAGGTAGGCAGAGCACACGAAATGTTACCGCTTCGGAGCCACTTTTAGCAGCTTGCACGCATAAAAGTCATAAAAGGGAGGGGTGGGTTAAGAAAACGCCGATACGGAAATTTGCCGAAGAACTAAAGTCACCGACATACAACTCGCAGCACTACAAACAATTACTCGAACTTTACTCTGCAAAGTAACGCCTGGATCAATAAATTATAGCTCGAAGAATATGCAAGTTTTGAGGTGGCAAAAGGGCGAGCCACATCCATCGTTCAAAGAACAGATAACGGTTGGCAGAGAAAAGTCCTCAAGTGGCGATAATTTTTCCCGTTTGATTTGATTGAGGGCTTTGGTTGGATAGGTCTTTTAAAAACATTGTAATTTTGTCCTAATTATTTCTCGATTCAAAGATTCGTTACCGAAATATTAAGCTTTAAAGTATTTTTTTTAATTCATTGGTTGTTTTTGGATACGTCAAAATTATCTTTACCCTGACAAAATTGTTTCTCAGAATTAAATATCCTACCACTACGTCGACGTAAATTATAAACCCGTGTTAAATTAAAGTTTTCTAATTTGGAATTTCGTGCGAAGTCGCAAACAAACGACATATAGTACATAGGCGAGGACAGAAACCGAAAGATTTCCGTTTCTGCAATTTTGACAGCAAACAGCAACCGACATATTTGGATTCAGTGGCGTCGAATTAAAAACTCACAATTTATTACTTTAAGAAATAACCCATGTCGTATGCAAACATCGTAACCGAAACCACGGTTCCACTTTAGTCCAGTTCCATTAATTCTCAAACCTTGTATGGAAAAAAAACGACATTAAACTTACCCTATTAGTATAAATAGCTCAAAAGCATAAATATCCTGCCGTTAGTCGTTTGCGTAAACTTGCACATTGCTTACGTCAATGGCTGAAGGGTACACTATGTAGGGCAGAGAGTACACTGAAAAAAAAATAGGATACCTGAACCACAGAGTGTTGAACTAAGTAGTTAGGCTACTGAATTTTGACAAAAACTGCAGTCGACAGTCATAAGCTCACTATTTATTCTTGAATTGTAGTCTGTTCTCCACTTTAGTCCAGTTCATTACTTCTCAAACCTTTATGGAAAAAAACAACATCAAACATACCAATATTGATATAATATAGCAAAAGCAATAGTTCGTTTTGCGGTAAACTTGCACATTGCTTACGTATGTGGCATACTAAGCTGAACCACAGAGTGCTGAACTAAGTAGTTACGCTATTTAGTTTACTACAGTCTGTTCAGTATAGGAGAAATAGTAATTGTGTTGTGTTGTGGTACGGTAGTACTATTAGTTATTCTGTGGTTGTGGTCTGAATAAAGCGTAAACTATCTACTATCACGTATATAGGTAGAGCCATTCACGATGACGCGTGCCGTGGTTCTTATTACAATGTCATTAATGGCTAATTTTGACAAAATCACGCGTCTTCGTGGATGCTAGGTATAAATACCACCTCCAAGCAGCGAGCGTCGGCGTCACATAACGTCACTGCATCTACCGTCGTGCATGGAACATACGTCATTGCTATCAGCCCGGCACACTCGACACACGTCCCACATAAGGGACATAAAACAAATATTCGTTCCACATATGGAACGCCTCACGTAAATACAAGGTTTACTATAAATAACTTACTGTATACAGCGGGTTGGCTTGATAAGGGTGACTTCAGAATGTACAATACAATACAAATAAATCTTATTGTATGTATCAGTACATAATTTAATGAAGTAAAGAATTTCTTGGAATGCAAAATTGTCAATATTCTGTATTATAAGAACGGCCAAATACGAAGATTCCGTACAAATTTAAAGGCTGGGGGGGCTACTACGAAATTCGAAAATTAAAGCTTATATCGCACCATCCGTCTCACTCTCGTATTAAATAATTTAACGTCAGCCGGTTTTTTTTTAATCTTTATTTTCAAGAACTTTGATCACTAATGAACATGTTAATTCCAAAAGCCTTAAATACGAAGTATGTATGTAGGTAACCTCTAATGCACAAAACAAAACACAATTGACAAACTTTGAGATACCAGTCAACCTTTGAGTTTAATTTTTAATTTTGGACGTAGGGCCTGGGAACAAAATTTATAAGACGGTATCAGTATCGGATGGTCGATGGTCGGTATCAGATGGTCAATAATTCTAACCAGGGTTAAGTAAAGATCCCACTTTAGTTTCAGGCTCCAGCCCCCAATATTTGCTGCTCCACTTCTTTTTCCTTTCCCGTCAGATAATTTTCCTCGAAATAGTATTTTCTTTGCTCATTTAGCTTTCCTTGGCAGTTTACAAATCGAATGAGCCGGATAGGCTAACAGCTGGCCGGAGTCCGCAAATAATGCCGGTTCATTAGCCCTCGTATCCCTTGGGATAACACTTGCTTAACTCTAGGGCTGTCACGGGAAAAAAACTATTTTTTTCCGAATAAGTATAAACAAAGTTGACACTAACGCAGATTGGCGCAAGCAGTGTTTTTTATACATTATAAATTCTATTCATCATCATCTCAGCCGTGGGACGTCCACTGTTGGACATAGGCCTCCCCCATAGGCCTCCAGTGGCTTCGGTTGGAAGCGGCCTGCATCCACCACGAAACCGCGGCTTTAACTAACCAAGTCCTGTACCAAGTACTAAATTCGAACTTCGTATCTTGCCGTCCCGCTGACGCTTATATTATTTAATACGAGAGTGAGAGGGACGGTACGATACAAACTTCGATTTTCTAATTTCGTAGTAGCACTCCAGGTCATCCGCCCACCTCGTTGATGGACGTATTACACTGCGTTCGTCCGGGGTCTCCATTCGAGAACTTTTCAGCCGGGCTATGTCGGTGACCCTTTTTTTCTATGTATTTCCTTATCCGTATGATCTTCATCATCATCATCATCAGCCTATAGCAGTCCACTGCTGCACATAGGCCTCCCCCAAAGTGCGCCATAGCGCCCTGTCCTCGGCTAGACGCATCCAGCTTCTACCAGCAGCCTTTCGCAGATCGTCACTCCACCTGGCCGGAGGGCGCCCTACACTATGTTTGCGAAGACGCGGTCTCCACTCAAGAACTCGTTTACTCCAGCGGCTGTCGGTCCTTCGACAGATATGACCAGCCCACTGCCACTTCAACATGCTAATTCTCTGAGCTATGTTGATGACCAGTTCTGTGTCGGATAGCCTCGTTGACGTCTGATTCGATATTATTATTCAATTTATTATTATTAAAAACAGAGGTGGAGATTCCGGGCATGACCCTACCACTATACCATAGCTGTTTACTTATAACCGTTATCACAAAAGTTGTTTGTCTTGTCCAACCCTACGCAGTGACTATTGGCCTGATTCTATGTGAATCGACATCCGCTTGACGCGGGTGCCGGCCGCTGTCATCGAAGATTCGAGACTATATTTGCGGCCATTGTGGCAGGCTTAGCTTCAACTCGCTTTTAACGCAGTACCCAGCCCGTTTATTTCTACGATATCTTTCATGTGTATCACGATTCGAGTTGAGTCAAACAAGGTACCTATAAGGCTTTTAAACGTTGCTTTAAAGTAATACATATAAAAAACAAAAACAAGTTGCTTAAAACTTAGACGACCAGATAGCCAAGTTGGTAAGCAGAGTTTAGTCTTGCAAGAAAAATCGTGCAAGTTGCATTACATTACGGCGTTCGAGGGACCACTATAAACTGTTGGCTTTTCGGCCTCGCAATGTAATGCAACTTGCACGATTTTTCTTGCAAGTCTAAACTCTGCTTTAGAGAACCGGATTACGAAACTTGAGGTCATGGGTTCGATCCCCAGCCGGGGCAGATATTTGTATGAATAATACGAATGTTTGTTCTCGGGTCTTAGATGTTTAATAGTATTTAAGTATCTATTTATCTATGTATGTATGTTTATCCGATGCCTAGTTAGTACCCATAATACAAGTTTAGTTCGGGACTAGATCAATTTCTGTCAAGTGTCCCGTGATTTATTTTAACTAAGCTAAACCGCCACAGAGAACCTTATTTATACAAGTACGGAGTTTCACCCAAGCCGAAATTTCGGCATTGAAACTACCCATTTCGATCGATTTTTTACAAAGGGAAAACACAAAAACTCCTAGTTCACATTGCTGGCTGAAATAAAAGAGAACCAAAGGGGGATGTAACGGCATCCTTATTGCTAAAGTTAACGATTATGCGATGGCATTTGAGATAGCGATAGCCATCTATCGGCTTGTCTCAGTCGTTGAAACAAAAGGTAATGGCAGAAATGAAGGTCACTAGCCCTTTGTTTGTATTATAATAGTGTTCCATTTGTTACCCTTTCTAAAACCCATTTTACACCTGCAAGAATTGTACAAGTTACATTGCAGAGCCGTAAGGGGCTTATAATCGAGCACGATTCTTGCCGGTGTAAAATGGGCTTTAAAAAGGTACAGTGCTCGCCTATAAACAGGCGCTTAGGCCATTATGGGCATGGGGGTAAGCAGCGCACTAGCGCCACAATGAATTCACCTGCAGCACTAGCTACAGGATGGCAAGTTGTTCATTGCGGGACAAAGGGAGGCCCTTGTTCAACAGTGAACTTCTTCCGGGTCAAGGTGATGAGTTAAATACAGTATCAGCCACTCGTTTTAAACCCCAGTTTACAGCTGCAAGAATCATGTTAGCATTAGGTACATTGTGGCGCTCGTGTTATAGCAGTTGGTGGTTGAGTGCGGGTGCAGCTACTGGCGCTACCTAATGAGGCGATCGTTTTTTGTCACTAGATGGCGCACTGTAGCGTGATTTCAGATATTGCAAAATTTCAAAAATATTCTAATTATAAATTAACCCGCGTAGCTCACCAAAAACTATGAGATTTGTCATATCGGAGACCTCACGCTACATTAGCGCATCTAGTGGCGAATTCATACGCGATAGCCTCATTGAGCTGCACGCCTCTGCCTGCGTCCACCGCTTACCTCAATCTCGCAATGTCGTCGTTTCACCCAATGGGAGGCCTGCAACATGTATTTCGATTCATGGTCTCTATTCGAAACCTATTCTCCCCAACGGTTATCGGTTCTTCGAGCGATGTGAGCAATGCCACTTACAAACCATCACGCCAACGTAAAGCTATTTTAAAAATAAATATAAAAAGATTTTTTTAATTATGTAGGACTAGATACTAGCGCCATCTAGTAGTCGGACAATTAAACTGCAACATCCTGCTTCGCACTACCCAACTTTCTCAACTCGGACGCATAAATGCAACTTCTAACGCTCATTCTTCCGACGGATCTCTCTATTATGGCACACCCCCATAAGTCTGTTAAAAATACCTATATTAACTCTTCTCTCGCATTATTTTAAAGTTATTTAGCTGTACAAGAATCCAACGAGACTTGAAATCATCAACTTGCCAAGAAAAGGGTTCAAATATACCCTTTCGCATTTATAATATTAGTAGGAATGTAGGTTAATAGGTATTTTGAGGCATACATTTTTAATATAAACCGCTAGTTACGGAAACAGTTTCAATTGTTGATCTATATATGTAGCAGTAATAGTTTCCGGCCTGAATAATGTTCATGGTGATGATAGTGATTAATAACAACGATGCGTGTCTTTCACTATTAAGCTGATTTGTGCCAAATTGACGAAATAATGTTGCGGGTAGTTTATATTCATAACATGGAACTAAGTGTAATTTAAACTGCATCCATTCCATAGAGGTAAAATTGCCTTTTGAAGAAAATATTTATTTAATCGACTTGAAAGAAAAGGTTTGCACTTTCTCGATCTGTAAGATTTTCTGGAACACATAGTTCAAACAAAGATGGTTTCACTCTTTATTGTTTTGGCTTAAAAATGTTATGGTAGGTACTTATACATAGTACCTACAGATAACGTCCGAAAAATTGCACCTTAAAAGTTCAGAAGCTGTATAATATAGTCTAACGTACAGTGTTGTTTGTTGTTATTCAACTGTGATCTAACGCATAGTTGTTGTTGTTGATCAACTGTGATCTAACGCATAGTTGTTGTTGTTGTTCAACTGTGATCTAACGCATAGTTGTTGTTGTTGTTCAACTGTGATCTAACGCATAGTTGTGTTGTTGTTCAACTGTGATCTAACGCATAGTTTTTGTTGTTGTTCAACTGTGATCTAACGCATAGTTGTTGTTGTTGTTCAACTGTGAACTATGGCATAGTAATAATCTATTACCATGTGCTTTAAACAATTTGGCCACAGGTGCCTATTACACAAGCGTGACAGTCATGACAGATGACAGGTGACACTGACAATTCGCTCTGAATTTCGTAGCCTTTTTAGCGCTCGGTTCAGCAATGATTCCTTAAGCCACCAGCAATGTATTTGAAATTGTCATAGTCACTTGCCGCATTTCACGTTATGAAATAGGGCCACAGTTGGTATAGATAAGTTAACAATAATGCGAAAAACTACCAAGAAAGTACTCCTTTTCCCTGTCTCTTTAACTATTGGCCAAAAAGCATAGCATTCATACATAGTAGGTAATTCGAAATATCAAATAATCTTTTTGTCGTTGATCATACGGTTCATATTTGACAACTTGAAGCAGCAAACATAAAACCATATAGTTGCTATGTTACGACGACACCTTCGCGAACCGTTTGTCGAATTAATAGCCGTCACTAACTGCGACAAACTTACATTTTCGCTCAACGAGGGCGCTGCTCCCAATAAAATTACCAACTTCTATATGAAAATCCATAGTTTCTTCTTTGACCACCGGCAAAGTAAAGTGTAAAATCAATAAACAAATTCCAAATAGGCGTATGTAATTTCGTACGGCGTTATCGATATAAAACCAAAAGTTGTTAACAGTAGAGTTGACAAAGAATAGATGCTTCAAATGCCGGCTGTAACCCTCTCATACATTTTATGATTTTTGATTATGTCAAGCGTGATATTATTATAAGGCTAAGAGGTCGATGAAATCATTCACCTCTTTAACTCCCTCTGTTATAGGTAAAGATATTGTTAGATATAATTATTTTATAGACTACGCACTTTAACAGGAGAAAATAATTAAAACGGGTTTATCCTCCTGACGAACCCTCCCTGACCAAGTCAAATTTTTGATTTATTCAAACGCCCAGTGTCCTTTATAAAGGACACTGGTCGTCAGGAGGCTATATTGACTGGTCGAAATTGTTAGTCATAATGTAAATTTGGCACAACCTTTTTTTTCTCTGAAACCATTTATTTTTCAGAATTGTTTTTTACAAACTTAACATAACACAACACGCACGCAGTTCTACAGGAACAGGATGACCAATTAAAACTTTATTAAAAATGTACGGTTTCAGCGGGAAAAAATTTATGACTACCTAACTACCTAATTATAACAAAGCATTACATTTGACTTGTAAAATTATGGCACTCAAAAGAATCCCTATCGTACTCGTCAAACCGAGCGACATTCGTTTAGCGACTTCAGCTTTAGTAAGCTACGAGTAAGTGAGAGAGCATGATAAATTAAATACGAAAATACGATAATAAACATTTTCCGGTAAAATACGATGGATACGAAGCATTTATTTATGCGCTACATAATTATACAGTGTGTTACAGGCAGCCGGGTTTTTTTTAAGGGAGGTTACAAAGTAACGTATTTCTGTAAATTAACCATGACATTAATTTAATTAATAAAAACTAAAACTCAGAGTTTTTTAACTTTGTAACAAAATTATTCATAAGACATCAATGTTCAGCAAAGTAAATTGAAAATGACAGCCGACAGATACTTTGATTATTACTTTTCAATTTACTATACTTACTGTACATTGCGGGCAATTACAATTTTGTTAGAATGTTAACAAAGTCTGAAAAGTTATATTATTGAATTCATAGTTATGTGACAGAAAAAGTTACTTTAACCTCCCTTAAAGCCTGCTGCCTAACACACTGTATATCAAGCATAAAGCTCTTTAAAAAAACTGTAACTCCGAGCGGTGAATTCAGCGTAATTTCTCACAGGCTGAATTAGAATTATCCCAGCTTACTTACTCGGATCATTTCGTACAATCACTCCGGCGTCGGCAAATGATAAATGATCCGAGCCTGTAATAGGCTGTCATTCTGCGTAATAAATGATCAAAATGCTAAATGCATATTATCATATTATTTCGCCATTTGTAAAGACGCGAATACACTTTTTAACTGAAAAAAATTGTGCTTGAAATGATTTCGTAGTACCTAAGTACTACGATTTTACGAGCAATTTTTAAACTCTGAAAACCAGATTAATATATTATTCGTTATACTAACTGCAAATAGCTATTTGTGATGACAGATCAAAGTGAAGTTCAAACATTAATACTCTGAAATATCGTTCAAAGGTTAACCGAAAGAGATCCCTTTTTATATCATTGTCTCTTCTTAATTTATTTTTCATATGTTTTATGTACAATAAAGAGTTGCACTATACAAAATTTCGTAACCGAAACTTACACTAGGGGTACGGGTGACGTCGCCGCACCGTGGACATGTGGCGGCTACGTATCGACGATCGCTTTACGTCTCCGAAGAGTAAACGAATGTTTTGTGAAAAACCCACACTAGAGCACAGGCGTTAGGCTACGAGTACACCAAAGAAATAGACCTACGTACAGTCACCTGCATTAATGAATGCCACAGCGGAGCGTGCAAAAATATCTTA